>NC_092793.1:20064007-20364007 GCF_918797505.1 Bemisia tabaci | reverse complement strand
AGTTAATAAAGTGGCAAATATCGTAAACGGTTTTTTGCAGGAAGATGGTCTCACGTGGATATTCTGAAATTTTCGTCCATTGCTGCCACGTTGGCATAGCTCAAATGTTCAGTTTTTTACATTTTGAGCTGTGGCCTTGAAGGGATCCTATGAAAAATAACGAAAAAAATTTCTCATTATAGTAGACCATCAAACCTTTTAAAAGAAGCCCCAGTTTACTCCGGAAAAACGATTTACAGAGGCATTGTTATTTTTCAAAGTTGATGCGGTGCGCGGGGACCAGCCTGTGGATGTGGGGTGGAGTCGCAAGAAAGAAATGAAAGATTGGAAATTTCACTGAAATACTTCATGAAATTTCACGAGGCTGTGAAATATATCATAATTTTCAGGGGCTAGAGTATGCAACCCGCACTCAAACACACAAAAATAGAAGAAAGTCAAAATGTTCACACTTCGCAAAACTTGAAAAGGAACCGGTATTTTTCAATATCTTTCATAAATTTCACAAATTTCATGAAATATTTCACGTGAAATTCCCAGATTTTATTTTTCATGAAATTTTGCCACTCTGTAACAAAAGTGGACGTCGCATCAAGGTGGCATGAAATGGAAGATTGAAAATTTCAGTGAAATATCTCATGAAATTTCATAAGACTAGGAAATTTTTCAGGGGCTAGAATATGCAACCAGCACTGCAACACAAAAATAGAAGAAAGTCACAATTTTTAAATTTTGCGGAGCATGACAAGGATTCTGTATTTTTCAATATTATTCATGAATTTCTAAAATTTCATGAAATATTTCAGGTGGAATTTCAAGATTTTATTTTCCATGAAATTTTGCCACCCTGCGTCGCATTGTCATTTCTTTTTTTATTAGACTTGGCAGCAGTGAAATCGCGCTACTACTTGGCGCATGCGCAGTGGCGTGTTGTGGAATTGCGATGTTTTGTTTTTGATATTCTCTGTGATAACGTATTTTGAAGTGAATTCAATTGAACTGAGAATTGTGCTGATTCGTTCGTTACAGAGAATCCCATCAAACGTCATTTGTCATTTTAGTACACAGTCACAGTCGGAACGTTCACTCCATATCATCATATCCTTTGTTCGCCTTCGTTCAGGGCTTTATCTGTGCCTACCGTTTTCGTGAATTTGGTGACTGATCTGCTGGGAAAGAAGCTGTGAGTGGATGCTGAAACTGGATTGAAAATGAAGATTTATCTGATTGCGGCCCTTTTGGGTTTCGCTGGACTATGTAAGTGTTTTTACTTTCCACCAGAGTTCAAGGTTGTGTAATCATCAGAACTCACGTTATTTTCCATGTCCATCACTAACTTATCACACATTTTTAGCTGAATTTTCTCGAGTTCCAAGCAAAAAATTCAGTCTGAAAGATAAGTTCTAATTGAAATGAAGGCTCTAAGCTGCACGTTAATTGCATATAAGTTGGGGCAATGCTCTTCTTGTTTAAGCTGAATACTCTACCTTATCATTCTCCAGCCCTATCTACATCACCAAATATCAAGAACCTTTTGCGCCTTCAGCACACAATCATGTGCACTCAGTTTTGAAGGCCTAAGAATTTTCCATCCTTCAGCCAGGGTTGTTCCTTTGTTCATGCATACATGCAGAAGTAAATTCTAGCAGCGATGACTCATTGGATGTGTATCCAGTTTCAGGCTGAAGAATAAGAAATCGCAGTGACTCGGGGAATTCAAAGAATGGGATTGTATTCCTATCTCGTGTTCTGACCATGATTCCCATGTCCATTAAATATGTACCCTGTTGGTGCTAGTTTTGTTGTTTGGTTATCAACTGACTAAATCTGAACTCTGTCTTGAAATATGTCTCTGTTTACAAGACTTTTCATCATTGAATACTTAGTAATGATCTTTTCGCACGGGCGATCATTGCTGATCACATTTCGTTACTGATTTATTATTACTTATAATTCAGCCAAAGAATCAAAGTAGAAGTAATTTGCTTCTGTGGCTAATGTACTTACAAAACCAATCACATTCCCCTTAAATCCTACTACTTAATTCGCTTTTTTGTCTAATTTATTGATGCTTAAATGTAGCGAATCTGATGCTCCTTAATTTAAATCCAAAATCTGAGAGTGAAGCAAAAATTGTTTCAGAATTTGAGCTAAACAACAAGTTCCTCATTTGTGAATGAAAAATAAGGGGAAAATGCTACTTAATTCACAGGTCAACTCAATTTTATTGTAACGTAGGTATTGCAATTTATGATGTATTCCAATATCAGTGCATACACATGAGCTGAAGTGTCGACCTTGAAAAATGGATAAATCAGAGTGGTGCAGTTAATATACTAATGCGTAATATAAGTTATAATATATGAAAAGATCAGAGAAAATATGCATAAAGACACCAAGGAGTGTCTACATGAGAGGGCATTACTGCTGTTATTAGGCTTTCATTGACGAAAGCAAACATAGTGATAGCATTATCAAAGGTTAATGTTGATTTGATACAGAGAAGTTGCCAGATAGTGGAATAGTGAGCCAAAGAGTTATGGGAAGTTTATTCTGATAAAGAGCCGGCCTAGACTCCAAAGATCAAATCAAGTAGGGATGAAGATTTTAAGCCTGAGTAACAGTATGCAAATAAATGAACACATGTCACCACCAGTTGAATCATATAAGTACATGTTTATATGGTGAGAAATTAGGAGGAGTACATCTGAAAAAGAACTGTCAGTTTTCTTTGTCATTGCTCATCTTTCCAAAATCCCAATTCTTTGAGAAACATGTAAACGTATCTATTACTCATACACTGTGCTCCAGGCTGCTGTTATCTCTGATCATGAGTTGTTTCAGCATTATTCTCCTTATCACATTCGTCATGCCTTGTTCATTACATAAGTTTGATGCTTTGTTTTATGCCTAGAAAACTCGCTCATCGTAATTTAATTTTTTGATCTGTTAATTACCTTTGAAAATAGTGCAGTTTAATGATTAACGCTAAGTCATAAGAGTAGCCGGAAAACTTTGGTGGGGAAGGGGGCAAAGGCACCCCCCCTCCCCCGACACTGCTTTATTAAAGATCCCAATTCAACCTCATAGTACACCTGTACATGATTGATTGTCCCTTCAACAGAGAATTGATGATTAATGTTTTCAATTTATTATATTGCAGGTGTTAGAGCCAGTCCAACCTCCAAAAAACTTATGAATGGAGGCTTTTTAGTAGGAGCCGATAAATGTACTTGGGGACCCTCTTTTTGGTGTCAAAACTTCTCGTAAGTTTAAAATTTGTGTTTTTCAAACTTAGTTTGAATGGTACTGTCAGATGATGGCGCAGTGTAAGCTGAAAAGCCCCAGGGCCAATATGTAAATAAATCATCAATTAGCAGCTCAATGGTTGCAAGAAGTTTTATTCATTTTCTTTTTATTATCTTTATGTTTATGTTAGCTGCTTTTCCAAGCATATTTAAACATCAGAAACTGAAGTCCAAATGATAATGTGGCTCAATTATGACTTTCATTTTTATCGTGCAGCTTTGAATTTTCATCACTTTTTCAGTGCTCAATGCTCAATCAAGTCAATTTTTCTAACAGCATTTACTGTTGAAGTAACTCTAAACCTTTTGAAGTTTTGTGAGCTTCTGTAGGTAGTATTCAAAAGTAACTTCAGCTTCATGTCTGTAATATTCTTTCCGATTCCAGAACACCCCTACAGTCATAAAATTGAAAGTGAAAATTGTAAGTTATAAGTAACATTTATGATTCTTGAAATCGATAGTTCATCTCAGATTTCAAACATTTTCTTAAGCACAATATTCTTTGAAGTCACTGGTCTTAAAAATTTTGATCAACGCCATTCTTTCGTCTATTTTTCCTTAATCATGAACAAACCTAACTTTTAATTGAATCGGCTCATGCGAAAACCGCTAATGTCCATTTTCTCTTATTTTGAGTAAACTGCAAAAAACTGTAGAAGCCTTTTAAATGCGGGATTAAAAAATGTTCAGAAGTTGATTATTACAAGAGTGGATTGTAGAAAAGGATCCCTAACAGTTTCCAGCTCCTCTTCTGTCTGGAATGGAGTAATTAAAAAGAAAGGACTCTGGACATTAGCGGTTTTCGCATGATACGTAAAAATCGCCGAGTTTTGGAGCCGTTTGATATTCTCAAAATTCATTCTAAAGATGTCAAAGCGGTAGATTATCATTCACATAAAGTTATAAAAATAAAATTCCGGACAATTGCGGTACTTAAAATAAGTTTCGCCACTACACTCCCAGCAATAAACTGGACATTAGCGGTTTTCGCATGATTTGTGCGTGGACGGTTCTAAAACATCGAAAACGCATATTTTTCAGTATGCCTTTCGGGCAAAATACGGTTATCCTTACGTATTTTGAGGCGCTGAATCCGAATATGACCTCCGTTTTTTTCCATCACCCTCCAATTTAACAGTCGGGATAACAGTCGGAAAAACACTGAAAATGCCCAAAAATGATCATTTTTCCGAGTAAAATCGGCTTTTCCGGAAAATTGGAGGGTGATGGAAAAAAACGGAGGTCATATTCGGATTCATCGCCTTTAAATGCATAAAGATCACCTAATGTCGTCCAGGAGACATTTTTTTACTTTGGTTTGTTGTACAGTATAATGAGGCATATAACGAAAGATGGACATTAGCGGTTTTCGCATGATTCGGACCACGGCTCTCCCTGAAAAGGGCTTCAAACCTAAGGAACAAACATTTTCACTACATTAATGAGTGTGTCTGACCTCCGAGAGTATTTTAACCCAAAAATCTCAAAATTGAAAAAAATGGACATTAGCGGTTTTCGCACGAGCCGATTCAATTACTACTGCAACACCACTCAAGTCAGAGCTATCCGTACTCTGTCTGCATCTTTTTCTTTTTGTAAAATAATGGACTAATATGTAGCAGTAATGCTGTGAGCTCAAGATGTTTCTGCTTTTTAAGAATGAAATTTATCTTCAACGATTTTAAATATTTATCCTTAGGTCGGCAGCTGGTTGCCAGGCGACCAGACACTGTATCCAGACAGTTTGGGAACATCAGACCTACCCAACTGATCATGATGATGTCTGCACAATCTGTAAAAAAATGGTCAAGGAAGCCAGGGATCAGCTCAACTCTAATGAAACAGAGGTATTTTTGAGTGAATTGCGTTTCATTAATTTAATAATTTTATTATATCATCATCATACAATAGTTTCATTAATTTTGGATACTATGTCACTAAGACATACTATATGCATTTATTTACCTCATGTATATAATATCATATTTACTTCTTTGGGTGAAAAACGAACACTTATGCCTAAATACACCCAAGGGTGCAGAAAATGCCCGATCACACGCCTAGATGGAGCCGTGAAAATTTGGAAAAGCCCCCAAAATCTGGAAGGAGGGAACATTTTGAAGGGTCATCTGTCGACAGTTAACGAAGAACGGAAAAAAAAGTCATCTTTTTTTAAATTGGTGGAAAGTTTTGTGGAAAACCGATGGAAAAAAATCTGGAAAGTGGGTGAGCGTGTGAAAATGTGGAAGCTTTGAAGATTCTGCACCCCTGAATACACCTTCATATTTCTAGCCTTTCTCATCATTATATGATAAATTCTTTATAGTCATTCAAATGATTCAACTACAGCACTTTTCCAATTCCTTTCTATATGACAAGTCCATTGGCACTTGCAGAATAAGTTCAGGCTATTACAATTATTTTCAGATATATACAGACTCATTTTCATTCCATTTTCTCACAGGAGGAGATAAAACAAGTATTCGAAGGGTCTTGCAAGCTGATCTACATCAAACCGATTGTTAAAGAATGCATCAAGATCGTTGACGATTTCGCTCCTCAGCTCATCGATGCCTTGTCCTCCCAGATGGACCCCAACACTGTTTGCTCTGTTGCGGGACTCTGCAACAGCGCAAGAATCGACAAATTGCTGGAAGAAAATAAAGAGACTGAGGTAGCCTTTTATTCACATCATATTTAGAGTAGTGACTCAAAAATTCCGTGAAGTTTGTTAAGTTATTTTAGGTCCTTGAATATTCTTGAATCAGGGCTGAACGAAAGCAAATGTGCTGAACTCGGAAAAGTTCCAAAATAGGTATTACATCTTAGATTTAAAATTCTAAGGCTACAAAAAAGTTCAGACTCATTATTTTTTTGTGTAGGTATGGGAAGAATCCAAGAACTCAAAGAGAGACTCTACTTTTTCTTTTGTTGAAATGCGTCAGAATTTAAATGTTCAGAAGCTTCCCGTCATAGTTCATTCCAAGTTTGATCTGAACAAACTCATGAAGCCTTTAGTCGTTTTGACGCCATTTTTGTGTTTTCAAGGAATAACATTTTTTTTCGTTTCCACAGATCAAATCACCTGATCTCTTGCATGATCTAATGACCCAAGATAGTCAGAGGCAGAAGTGCACCAACTGTGTATATGTCATGAACAAAGTTCGCAATAACCTAGCTGAAACCCCTGAGTCATCTTTCATCAAAAAGCTCCTCTCCAAATGCCGAGACATGGGAAGTTTCTCAGACTCCTGTTCCACCTTAGTTGTCACACATGCCCCATCTTTTTACCATTACCTTCAGGACAAGTTGAATGAAGAAGATGCCTGCTTTTTGGGAGGCCTCTGCGTTGGTGTTAAGCCAAATCCACTGGTAAGCTCCTGTAGGCTTGTGTATTGAAAATCTTGTGAGAAAAGCATATTAGACTACACTGAGCTGCTTTATGTGTATGCTAATTTCTATTATCGGCTTTGAGATGAAATACTGCAATTACCACTTTTTATAGAATATGTTTTGATGTTTGATTCTGGTAGTTTTGTGGAGGAATTTGTGGAATATGACATTCATTGTACAATCAAATGTATAATTTTCTTTTTAAAAATTCCAATTCTCTTCAAAATAGGTAGTAAGAGGAAAAGAAAATGAAAGAATCCTCTACTTTTCCTCCATATGTTAAGAAAAGTCTTTCTTGTCTTATTTCAAAACTAAGTACAAGAATTAAGTAACATCTTATCCTAGGGAAATTCAACAACTCTCCAAACCACCCAGAAAAATCTCTTGTTTCCAAGGAAGTACTTTTCATTTACTTGTAGAGTCAAAGGAAATTTAATCTTTGTCTATGTATTTGTATTCAGATTTCTTTTCTTTTTCTTTTTTTTTTTTAGAAAGAGTAAGCCTCAGAACTAAATTAGCCAGGAAAGAGAATTCTCTCTGTACCCCTGAGCTTTTGTTTCTGCCAACTCAGTCTGAGTGTCATAATTTTTATTTAAGAATGCGTGATAATGGTAATCAACAAAGCCACCGAGTTTCAGACATTAAAAAAGTCACCATTTCGCAAAACTCTTCAAACTTTGAAAAACGAAATAAGCAGCAATTAATAAATGCACATTGATGACGCGGAATAAGTATGCGTTTGATAATTGATGCTTATATGTTCGTTTTTAAACATTTTTTAAAAGTTTAACAGGTTTTGCAAAATCGTGATGCCACTTGAAATCAAGAAGACATTTAAAAAACCGCAGACATTGGCACAGTCATGTTTGAGACAATGCTACACACAGAGACAGTCATGTCGATACTAGGTCCAAGGTCCAGAAATGATAGTCAAGAGAATCCTCTAGTCAGTTGCCATTCAATCACAAGTTTTTGGCTATTAGCTAAAGTGCTTGACATTTTTAATCTTGCTTATTCTTTTTTTTCTGTTGTAGATCAGCGCTGTTGAAGTTTTGCCCAAAGCTGTTCTCCGCACAGACGGAGAGGAATTCATTGAAGGTGACATTGCCTGCGACATGTGCGTGGCTCTAGTCCAACACTTCAAAGACAATGTTTCATTGAATACAACAGCGCAAGAATTCAAGAAAGTTTTGCTTGGCATTTGCAGAAACATGAGGTCCTTTAACAAAGATTGTCAAAATCTTGTAGAAGCACATTTTGAACAGATCTACGATTATCTCAGAAACGGATTAGTCCCGAAAGAAGTTTGCGATGATGTTGGAATTTGCCATGGTTCTGTAGCACCTGCTCTGCAAATCTCAGAAGCAGCCAAGGTAAATCTAGATTTCGCTTCGTCTTAGACTTCAAGTTTATGCTAGTTTTCTCGGCTGTCAGAAACCGTTAGATTTCCTAGCTTCGATATCTGATACTGATGGAAAAATTCTGGAACCAAGTATATTACAGAATCTTTGCATACATTGCCAAAGGTCTCTTCCTATACCATGCAAATCTGATTATTATCTCATTTAAGCTCGGTAATTTTTCTTTGCTCTACACAACCGAGTTGTAGCAAATCAAAAGTGTTGGAAAACAAATCAATAACGAAGCAGTCTTTTTATCATTGTAATTATCATTCCTTGTTTTTAGGCTGAAGACATCAATGTTCATTACATAAATGCCCAGGTCAAGCAGCCACTTAACCCGATGATCATTGGTGATGTCCTCTTACCTGCAAATTTGGATTTGAACTTACAAGACCCAGACAAGAAATCGTCCAAACCCAAGATTCACTCAGTTCCTCTTGAGAAAGACATTATCGCTGGAAGTAAGTACCCACCAAATATTCCCCTTGTATCTGCTCTTGTTTTTCCTTATTATTCCTATTCCCTAATTATTTCCTTATTCCCAAAAGACGGTTAGAATTCTCAAATTTTGATAATTGCAATGATGCCAGGTGTGGCAGCAGGAATATCCCAGTTTTAGTATTCCTCTTTAGTTTTGTTCTTAATTTTCCTTCCTTGTTTTTCATCTATTTCAGTACCACAGCATGTATAACTATGCTCAATTTTTTTCAGGTTTACCCGTTGAGCTTTACTCTCCTCATGCTTTCACACCCAAGAACCAGCCTTTGTGCACGTTCTGTGATTACTTCCTCCACTTCATCCAAGTTGAAATTACGGACCCCTCAAATGAAAAACACATCAAGGACCTAGTCAAGGGGTCCTGTAAAAGGATGCCTAATGGTCTGGTTGATGAGTGTCAGCAGTTTATTGATCAGTTCGGCGACGCTGTTATCGCAATGTTGGTGCATCAAATTGATCCTTCCCAGGTACTGTCCATTTGAATGCGCACAAATCTACCTATATATTTAATTCAAGTTATTATCTATCAGACAATTGGCACTCATTTTTGGCGAGGGCCCTGTTTTTGCATGGTGAAAAATTTCAAAGTTGATGGAACAAGAAAACTGCATGAATGTTTCATTTGCTTTGAAATCGAAAATGTAATATTTTACAGAGCACACATCAGTGGATGTTTTAATTTTTGTTTCTATATCTAAAATTTTATTACACTTTTCCAGATCTGTCCCAGTCTTCATGTTTGTCCTTCCGAGATCAATGTTGAAGGAAAATCATGTCCTCTGTGTCTGCTTGCAGTAAAATCTATCGAGGATAAATTGGAGAACAACAAAACTGAGGTAAAGATATGAATATTCTCTTCTTTTTTAAAACTGAGTGATGGTCTCATTTGAGGTTTAGTGCAATCTCAATGGAAGTTAAAGTATGTGTATTTATATCAGCACATAGTTGTAAAGAACATCTATCAGAACTAGTTTATTGTGATTTCACACATTCAAAATTTCCTTTGTCCCATCTCCGACTCTTTCTGTTTTTATAGTGACAATATTGTTGTTCTGTTTCAATTCTAAAATTTTGACTGTTTTTTAATAGGAAAACATCAAAGTGACTTTGGAAGCTTTATGCAGTCACCTTCCAGGCGACGTCAGGAAAGAATGTGATACTTTCATTATTGAATACTTTGATGACTTAATCGATATGCTGGTGGCTGATTTCACTCCACAAGAAGTTTGCACGTATTTGAAACTCTGCACTCCACCGAAACTCCCTGGGGGAGATATAAGTAAGTGTTGTTTGAATATTTAATTTTATCAAATTTGTAAAAAAAGGAAAGGGTAACCTTTGTTCGTTGAAGTGAGGCTTGGCAATTTGACAGAATATCCGAACTGTAATGCCATGTTTAGTGGTACTATATAAAGTATGGGCACAACAGACAAAGAGCACTAGTTTTGGTTGTAAACCCGTTTTTGTCAGCAAAATGTTAAGTGTGTTCTCAGGGTGAGGATCAAAGTACTGGCAAATATCGCTTGAAAGGGATTGTGGGAAGTCTTCATCAACAAGATACATCTAGCACGTAATGTAAAATTAACTACAAGGGCGCAGAACGTCCTCGACCGGCTGGTCAAGGGTCGGACGCTGGAGAAATAAAAAGGCTCTTACAAAGGGGAAAAAAATCTTGAAGGAAACTATCAAACGCACAATTTTTGAGAAAGAATCTCCTAAGCTCCTGAGCCTGAGCTTTGTGGCGATTAGGCGTCGTAAAGCGCCAAAGAGCGCTGTAAAAGCGACTCACATATACATATATCTCCTAAGCACATTTACTTTTTGTGAAAAGAATGGTGTACTTAATGCGCTCTTTTATCCAAATAAAATAGTGATAGGCCATTGTTGATAGCAATGTAAAAACTACCCCAAAAAATGTAAAGGCAAAGAACTTACTGCATTCTTGATTAATTAGCTGATGTAAAATTAAGTGGAAAGCAAGAAGATTATTTAAACAGAATGATCGGAATCAGCCTTATGTAATTTCATCCTGGTTTCCTTCATGTTCTGTCCTAGCTACAAATGAAATATATGATGGCAGTGACTTCAAATCGTTTAAGGAATCTATGTTCAATGAAATATCGAAACCTCATAGACAACTCAGTTCAGGAGAAGGCTGTTTCTTCTGTACTCTCATCATGAATGCCCTGGAACAAGCTGCATCTAACCGTGATGTTGATGTAAGTTCTTTTTCGTATTTTCTCTCTGAAATTCTTACATTCAAAACCTAAATTTTCAACTCAAGCATTTCTCACAGCCTCAAAGTGTTTCAGCAATATTATTATCGACGGTGAAAACATGAAATCATCAGTTCTCACTATCAAAAACTTTGTGGCTCATTTCTTGAACAGATTTCTGAATGAGTTGCATCAGAAAAACTGAGAAATAAAGAAATTAAAAACACTTACAATTTAGAAGTTGTTTTAAGTCCATTTGCTAAACCATGTCCTCAGGCTTAGTCAGATTTTTTCATCGGAGGAGTCCAAGGGCTCAAGATGGACCACAAAACATTGTCAGAAATCAACTGCTGCAGTACGAAGTGTCTCCTCCAAGTTGCATGCAGCATGTATCTGAATTTTGTGAAATTAAACCTCCTGTTCTTTTTAGGGGGGGGGGGGGGGGGGGGGAGTTGGAATTTTCTGATTCTGACTTTAACAAATAATGCTATCCTCTCACTCTCGTAGTCAAGAAAAAACTTTTTTTTTACATATTACGACTTTTGCCTTTCTTTACGGTCTCACAAGCAAGAACACATTGAAGGGAGAAAGTAAACTCTTGCCAAAGTTTTATTGGAAGTCATATTTCTCAATTCATTTTTCAGCATATAATTTGGACTTTTTATAAATTGTATTTTTGTGGTGAATTACTTAATCAAAACTTGAATTTTTCTTCAGGAAAAATTGAAGCAGGATATGATTAAAGTGTGCCAGGCTTTGCCAGATCCAGTCGGCAACTCGTGTAAAAACTGGCTGCGGAAGTATGGTGACATCATAATCGACACTCTGAACAATTTCACTCCAAAAGAAGTTTGTCAGAAAATCCAAGCTTGTACGACACTGGGTGGACTTCTTTTGACACCTGAAATGCATATGAATTTAGCACAACCAGAACCAGCACGTAAGAGGAATTCTTTTAATCTCCTCCTATCATTCAGCGTTGTTGAACTTCTTATTGATCTTAAAGCCTCACTCTTACGCCCTTAAAAGTCCAAAACTAATTATGTCAAAGACTTGATCTCAGTCTTATTTTAAAGATAAAGTCCCACACCATCAATTGGATGATCATCTCATTTGTTTAAATATCAACTAAGTTACAATGTCTTGAAGGAGAAAAATAGTCTCACCCAGGAGTTTTTAAGAAAACTATTTTTTTCATCAGAAATTTGTCAATATTTATTTTCCAATGCACTATCATGACCAAAAAACACTTGAAACTACCAAATTTATTGTTGCCATATTGCCTGATTGTCTCGCAATAACTGCTACTATCATGGTAACCAAAGAAAGTTGGATGATCCTTGCACAGATCGGGTGCATAGTTGCGACTCGTCAGTAAGCGCAAGTAGAACACCAGTTTTACGTCATTATAAGATGTGTTTGTATGAAATGTTTGTAACAGCAAAAGGAATGAGGTACAATCTTTTTGAAAAACATGTTTTGAACCCAGAAAGAAGAGTTTTACTACATGAAAATCAGAATGAAAAAAGGGAAGCATATTGACTGATCTTCGTAATCAGATAAAATCATATCCCCCATATTAGGTTTGAAAGAGACGCATTAGTGTAAATTTCCTCTATGTCGTCATTTCTCACATCTTTACTGAAGTTGTCTCTTTCGGAACAAACTTTTGGAGTTTTGTTGGAGTTCTGTTTTACAAATTGTTCCTGCAAATTGTTTATTCCTGACATTGCCAATTTGCATTGTGTTTGTGCCAATACTGAATTATATTTGTTTTTCCTTTTTTCAATCAGCCGCGAGCAATGATTGCCCCATGTGCAAAAGAATCAGCGCAGAATTAAAGAAAATGATTGATAATTCGGACGGCTCAATAACTGTGGACGAGGCTCTGAAGTCCGTGTGTGCCCGATTACCACTAGCCACTGCTGCTCATGTAAGTATTCTTAGGTGGTTTTGCATGTGCTGTATACTCTCTAGAAGTGGGTTCATGTCCAAGAGAATTTTTCAGTCCTGGTCACAAGAAAATATTGCATGCTCGTGCAGCATGCATCTAAGGGGAATTTTTCATTGAGGTATTCCCTGAGGAAGGGAAAAATTTTTTTCATTCATGAAGGTTTTTATAAATGCCGATAAATCAGCATTTGACCTAATGTCATTGAACTGTTAGCATGTTCGATGGGATGAGAAACCCTTTTTCGCAAACAGCATTGTATTTCAAGAAAAAAAATTTTGTTATGGAGAATGATATTTAATGTAGTATTGCATTCCTAATCCACAAAGAGTTTCATTTCCTTTCATACAAAGTAATCTTCAATCTACTTTTTGCGTGTTTCTTGTTCAAAAAGTGGACCGCTTCAAACTTAATTTGAGTGGTTCTAGTATTTTAACCTCCTGAACAAATGAGAAAATATCTATCTATTTATACCTCGATTATCCGATGAATTGTGGCAAGAGCCCAAGCAAACACATTTAACAAAACAGATACTTTTAAGCATAATACATAAGAGCCCATGAAAGCTCATGATAAATGAATGAAAAAAACAAGGAAAATTTCGAAAAATGTTGTGTTCTTCATCTGTTTCCGTGCCGGATAAGCAATGAGCAGATAACAAAGGAATTTCCGCATTTATTTATTATCGCATTATATTACGCGCATGCTGTGCCTCCTCTTTCTATTTTTCTTTAAAGCTCTTAAAGAAAAGGAAACGCTGAATTTCAAGAGGATTGGTAGTGGTTAGAATTGACTGAAATTTTTTCTTATATCTTTCTATGAATTGGAGTCAAGCAAAAAATTCTTGTCAGTTCAATTGTTCAAGACTCAGTCTTTCAACTTCTGGTGTAGCTAAAATAATTAGTGCTACTTGTTTTTTTAAATCATCTTGTAATTGGTTCCGCAAAACCTTTTTCATCAGGTCGGGTTACTGTCGAAAATAACAATGATCTCATCAGTTTGTCTCTCCTCCCAATCTCGTCTATAGTCATGCTCTCCTCGTCCTTTTTGCGTCTCACCGATTCTTTGTGACGTCTTTTGAAATTTTTAAATGAATTTTCCAGGAGTCTGTGGGAATCCAACCGATGAAGAGTGTCATCCTTTAAATCCTGTGTAAAACCTCCCAGAAAAGAATTGGTCCTTTTGAATTCTCTTTAAAGAAAGAACAGATGTATCTGGTCCCTTATTTTCATTTTCATCATTTTAAATTAACCTACACTTTCCCTCGCTGATTCATCATTCGAACAGGACACTCATTTTTTTAAATTTAAGTGATAGATCTGAGAACTCAATTCAATTAGCAAGCGCAATACAAATAATATTCCTTTGGTGTTGTAAAGCGAAGATTTTTAATCATTATCCTTCAAAGCTTGAGATAATTTAAAATAATGTGCTCTGATCCCTCAAATTTCCTGCAAATTTTCATGTTTTCTGCATCCTCTTCCCTTGTTCAATGTTGTGTTGTTCATATCTATTGTTTGTCCCTGTTAGTGTAAGGAGGTAGTTCAGTCTTATGGCCCCAGTTTCAAGAACATCCTCATGGAAGACCCAAATGCCAACATTTGCGAGGCAACTGCACTCTGTTTGAAAGAAGAGCAACCTAAAGCGCACCTTCTTGGTGGCTCCTCCAACAAGTGTCTATACGGACCGGACCATTGGTGTGCATCAACGGCTAATGCAGCTGCGTGTAATGTAAGTATCCTTCCCTAGTATTTACCTCACATAATGAGACGCTCTTAATAATTTGGCGTTGTTGAGACAAACTAGAATATTTTCAAAAACTCCTCGTGGAGTTTTTTCCTGCTCATTAATCTCCAAGAGAGATTAGTTTGTTTTGGAAGGAAAACCAACTGCTTTTGAGCAATAAAGAGATCTCAGTTTTATGGGCAACAGTGTTGGAATGTGAAGGTGCCATGCGTAAAATACATCTAAATATTTCTTATCGATGTCTAACTAATCGTAATGGTGGCCAAAGTTGATAAATAAATATTTTTAGTCAGCTAGCAATGTTAAAGCTGGAACCTATAGACAAATTTATTCGATCGATACTTTAATCTGTTACGGAGCCTTCAGGTAATGGAAAGGTGTGAAAAAATGTAATTGGTCAGAAAAAACCAGATTCTAAGGTGTCAAAAGACAACTGATTCTAATCGTAAATTATTTTGACCCCTAAATATTGATCAAACAGGCCAAAGTGGCTCCTAAATTTCTCAAGAAGTTCCGAACACTGATGGGCAGTATTAAAAATGATCAAAAATTGGTTGTATTGCTGAAAGTTTCATCTTTAAAACCTTTTTTTGTGAAGGATTAATGAAGTTGTACTTCATTTCTAATGAGTGACCAAATTTGTTAGTTCAAGAAAAATATCTATCCGCACTAAAGACATAATTTTGAAGATAGTTTCTGAGTTCATTCGCCGGAATTTTTCAGTATTTGGAAAGATTTTGTGACACATTTTGAAGAAATGTCAGCCGGAGTCTAAGAATGGAAAAATGCAGCAAATGAGAAACTAAAATCGTGTAAATTATGATTCTATATCTTGCCAGTTTATACACAAAATATTTATATCGGTCAAATGAACTCATATTCGATTTTTTAAATTCACAGGACTTGTAATCATCCAAATCCATTCACCATGGATTTACTTTTT
Organism: Bemisia tabaci; assembly: GCF_918797505.1. Classification (NCBI taxonomy): domain Eukaryota; kingdom Metazoa; phylum Arthropoda; class Insecta; order Hemiptera; family Aleyrodidae; genus Bemisia; species Bemisia tabaci. Next base: position 20,348,549 of record NC_092793.1, on the reverse strand, counting down.
GTTTTCAAGATGTTAAATCACTGATAGTGGTTATTTTTCTAACATTAAGTCATTATGTACCTCAATGAAAATTATAAAACCGACCACTCAAATTGTTTCTCGTTCTTTTCTGTACAGGCTATTTCATTCTGTCAAGCTAAAATCTGGAAAGCTGAAAAACCTCAAGCCAACCATTCTGCAAAAGCATGGAAACATTTCCAGAGGATCATGATGCAGTAAACATTCTTGACTGTTGCGTAAATTTTGGACTTTTTTTCAAACAGTTTTAAAATGTGAAATTCAAACTTGGCTGAAACTACCAGCTCTTTCCAGCAAAGATGATACTTCTGTAATAGAAAAATTCTTTTTTTCTCTTTTTTTTATCTTTCTTTTTGAGTTCTTGATTTGTGCCTTGTAAACTATTGGTGATTTGTATCAGAAACAAGAGCGATGGATTCTATTGAATTTAATAGATCAACTGATGGATGAAATTGAATTCCAAAGAGAAAAATATTTTCAAATTAATAGCAATGAGATGTAATTAGAAATGCCAACAAGAATTTTTAATTGTCGTTATGAGGTCACCGTTTCATTGCAGTCAGTAGTCACATGTAATGGAATTCTCTGAACAAATTAAATTTTAAGTTGTAAAGTAATCGTACATCAATTTTTCAAACTAAGCTGAAAAGTAATCAAAGCAATGAGCTCTACTTTACAACTATTGTTAAATACTCATTTTAGGACTGGTCGTAACTTTTAAAGTCAGTGGCATGTAGATACATTAGTTTTTAGCCCGCTCGTTTTAAGACTTCTATTTTTATTGCTCTTCTCCTCAATGTACAGACGTTTTGTCCTTTCAGCCTTTTAAAGTCATTGGTAACAAGGCAGTTTATCACATGTGAGAAGTGAAAAGGAATACATTTTTTTTTTAAAAAAAATCAAACCTATTGTAAGACATTTTTACATTTTATCATTATAATTTTTACAAAAACTAACTTTTAAAACTATTTATCATAAATACTGACAGCTTGTAGAATGCAAATCATAAGAATGTTCTCACAATCGTGTCTTGAGTTACCAATTTAAATTTTGTCTTTGGAAGTAGTTTTGTAGGTTAGTTGTGATTTTAAAGTAATAGTCTTGTATTTTTTTTTTTTCAAATTTCTTTAAGGTATTATGTAAGACCATTTTTTTACGTTCTTCTTCCTCAGTTTGATTTATCCAAAAGTAAAACTCTAGCAGTTTTTACCTACCGTAAACCTACTTACACCAATCCTAGTATGAGTTTCATGCATCTTTTGGGTATCTCTACCTATCTCCATGAAATTCAGTCCTCATTTTTATTTATCTATTTTCTTATCTTTTTTCTTTTTATTTTATTTTTTTCTTATTCTGTAGGAAATATTGTTTTGCATTTCATTTAAGACAAGTCATGTACTAGCATGCATGGTTGTGCGTTTATTTCTACTCTACTAATGATTCAATGTATCTATCATGGTTTTTTAATCAAATAAATCTTTCAATCAGTTTATTTTTTTAAAGAAAAAAAAGCCTTGTGATTTACTCATTTTTGTCAACCTTAATTTTACTGGCACTAATGTTCAAAGGAGGGGTATTGATAAAGGCTTTTTTTGGCATCTTTATCTGAATTTCCTCCACTCTACGATTTTTTGCTCATAGAAGGTCAACATTTTTCAGAAAGCATCATGATTGTGTCATTTCTGGTCTCTTTTTAGGTCTAATACTGGCCTAAATATGGGCCTGGAGGCCGATTTTGGCAAAAAATGCGAAATTTTTGGCATGCCACTGCCAAACACGCCAAATCCGCATTTCGCGCAAAAACCGACCTCCAGATCCCTGTTTAGGCAAGTACTAGACCCGAAAATGATGAAATCATGATGCGTTCTGTAAAATGTAGACCTTCCATGAGCAAAAGATTGCTGAGCTGAGGAAATTCAGAGTGGGCTTAAAAACAACCCTTATTGATATCCCTTCTTCTAATTAAATTCCTGTAAAATTTACCAGTTAAAGATTTTTTCATGAGATTGTTTAAACCAGAAACTTATGTAAGAAAATCTAGTAAGTTTGTAAGTAAATTTATTTCTAAAAGAATCGGCGCAAATGATAATATGTTTGAAAACCAAAATCATTGCTTTGAAATTTGGTAGCCAGTTGAACTTTGAAGCTCTAACTCTGTCAATGTTTCTGACTAAAAAAAATAATAAAGTTTATTCCAACTATGATCTTTCTTTAGCTACTAGACTACAAGGAAGTGAGTTTAAATTATCAAATTTTAATTACTCAATTTTAAAACTGCTACTCTAGTTGGTTTAAGTATTCATTTGCAGCAGCTAATTTCCTAGTATTTTTATATTTTGTGTGAAAATGTCCCCTTTTTCCTGTCCACTTCATATCTTAAAAAGTCAAGTCGGCCTACTTGAAAGCTTTATCTTCGATAGGTTCTCCTAAAAGCTTCACAGTCATTTGGAGCGCATCCGAAAAAGTCTAATAATTCAGCAGGAATTGGTAGAGCTTCAATGGCAGATTTTGATTTAAAAAGAAGTGGATTTGAATTTACATTAACATAATCCTCAACTAATTCGGTCTACCTTTTTTAAAAACCAGAAAAAAAACACACCGACAGTCATCTGGGATTTGAACATTGATAAACATTCCTATTATTAATTACTACAGTGTTTTCTAACTTGTCTGTAGTATGTCAAGATCAATGTATTCTGGAAATTTCTAACCGAGAGATTTTTTGTCAACCATCTCTGACCTTTGTAACCATTACACCAGATTTGATTTAACCAGGAGGGTGGATGCAAGATTCACATGTGTGACTTTTTTATCGTTGCACTAAATGCATGCATACCTAAATATGGGATAATGTCTGCATAATAGTCCTTATGCTGTCCTGTTCCTTTTCCATAATTATCCTTTGCAGCTAGTTATTTTTGTGGTATCGCTCAATTATGAAGAACTCTTTATCATTGTGTGCATGATTTAATTTTTCTTGTTCGAGGACATCTGTGAGTTGTTTTAAAACAACAGCCCACCAGATGAAGAGAGGAGGAATTAAGAAATTCTATTGTAAACTCTCCCATTTTTTCAGATCAACTTTCTGTCTTTTGTATTTTCGTCCATGAATGTGTTAGTTTCCAAGAGATAGTGTTTTTAGCCTTCAAAGTATTAGCTCCTAAAAATCTGCCTTTGCGAGAGATTATTTATTCGCACACTTGGGATTTTTATTTGATCAACAACCTCAAGTTCATTATCAGTATCCATTGCTTTGTTAGTTGCCATGTGAGATACGCTGTAAGAAATTATGTTTTGACTCCTGAAATTTACATCCGTTGGTCCGAAAATTGTCATGTGATGCTCCAACTCTGCTTGTCACAATGTCAATCCATTTATTGATTTCTATGAGCACATTCAACTGCTTGCACCTTGATACTGAGGCTATTGATTCCTTTCAATGAGGAAGCAATTAATTAAAAATTATTGGTGACCAACCAACCAACCTTAAGTTGCTCAACCAAATTTAAATAATTTTGGTCCATTCACCAGACCACCATCTATTTCAATCACTAACGACAAATTTAATCAAACTTGCTCCTGCATTGATCTGTTTGAGTATTGGTATTATTTTTGTTGATAAATCGTTGCTCATCAGCACTTTTTAAATTTAATTTAGACGCAGACTCTAGATGAGTACGAAGAAGGGATGAATAGTGTGAATGAATTAAAAAAGCCTGTGTCACGGAGTATTTCCTGTCAATTTTTTGTGGATAGCAAAAGCACAGATATCATGGATGCAATGGAATGCAACTTTACGTCTGAAGAACTATGTTTTTTCCTTGGCTCATGCCCTCTTGAAGATTGGAAACCCAAAAGAGACTGTAAGTAATGTTTCATGAGGTGTAATGTATGTTAAAAAAGGGTAGGAAGGTGTTGCAGTGTTGTGAATGAATCTGGTCGAGACAAATTATCTTATCTAATTTTTAAAGCTTCTTTGAGGTAGCATTAATTAGAATTTCCTGCAAGCATTTTCAGCACATTTTATTGACAATTTTGGTTTTAAAAGGGGGTGCAATGTGTGTCAATTTTGCTGTGAGCTTTTGCTTTTGCCAAAAAGCTAAATACCAAAAACTGAAGGTGTAAATATTTGTAAACTGTCTTAATTTTATCAAGTTCAGCTCTAATTGCCCATTGTCTGAAGTGCATTTCAACTTTTTCAGACAGTCATGGAAAAACATATCGACGGTGTAAGCTGGCAATCACATAACTCGGTTTGCGTCGTCGCAGACTTCCTGTCATACTTTATTTTTTGAACAGAAAACTGCTCAACGGTAATTCTTTAAAACTGCTGTGATTTTTCTTCTCTGTGCGAAGAATATTCTTCAAAATCTTTGAAGAATGATGCCAATTTGTTCTCCTTTAAAAAAATTACACAGAGGCGAAGATTTTCAGACACGGCAAACAAGATACCTATGTGATTGCGGATTTACGCTGTCGATATACTAACAACAAGCAGTATTTGTACGCAAATATTGGTAAATGTAATCAAATATATTTGCCTAATGTTAATTGTAACAATTTCACATTAGTAAGATTTTCTTCGGTGCTCACAAAAGGGATTGAATTGGAAAGGAAGATGACCAATTAGACCGAATTATTAGGATGGAAACTATTCATTTTTATTGTAAATGTTTTCATTTCCTTTCACAGTTTCATCTAAAACCTATGACGGCAATGGCATTCGATCATTCAAAGAATCTCTGTTGAAAGAAGACATGAGACCACATCCTCGAATGAGCGCAGAAGACAGTTGTTTCTTTTGCACTCTTGTTGTGAACGCCCTCGAAGAATCCACTGTGGACCGTAAAATTGATGTAAGTTCTCTTTTGAATTTTGGTCTCACTAATCGCACCAAACCTCTCTAAGAAAAATAGGAAACACTGTCCATGCTGCTGAGGTTACCTAAGCTGTTCCTTTTATTTTTGTCTCGTGTCTAAAATGCACTCATGAAACTCATTTGTTGTTAATACTTATGTACACAAAAATCAACGTCCAGTTAGTCAAGTATGAATGCGTACAATGGATGGCAAACATCAAGGTGCAGATAAAGATTTTGAAATGTTCTAGGCATTGGTTCTTCATGGGTAGCCAGTCATATCTTAAAGTTTAGCTTAAAGCTTTTGTTGGTTTAATAATTTATTCAACTTAATGAGGGCTCTCCATCACAGCATCTGTTAAAAAATGTCTTGTCAGATAAGTTGGAAAGTGAATAGATAAGACATTCAAAAATAAATATGAAGGTGTCTCTCTTTAGAATATCTTTGCATTGTGAGGTGGTTGTAGGGGTTGCATATAATGCTAAAGTGTGCTGTGAAGAGCTTTTCTCTTTGTACAAACAGAATGAAAATTTAATTTTTAAAGAGGCTCTCTACTCTCATTTTATTACTTCTAGAGACAATTTTTTTTTCCCTCTAACTTTGCTAGAAAATTATTGTGACTAAGTAATTTCCTATCATGTGTGTATTAGACTTCTGGAAAATACTTCAATTTTTTAGGAAGAAGTGGAGCAGGTCATGATGAAAGTGTGTGAGAATTTACCCGATCCAACTGGTGATCTTTGTATGGATTGGCTACAGCCACATATTAATATCATGATTGACACTATGCATGATATCACTCCTAAAGAAGTTTGCCGTACAATCAATGCGTGTACTCTAGTTGGTCTTTCCCATACTCCGGGCATGCACGCAAATTCAGCAAAATTGCGTAAGAATTTTTTCATTTCATTTCTATTAAAAAAAGTGTCATATAGCAGGCTGTCTTCGATTCTCAAAACTAAGTATTAAAAGAAATATGGGAGCAGCTAAAATTGGAGTTAAGAGAAATAATTGTAATCTTGAAAAGAAATACTTTGTCAATTAAAGCTCAGAATAAGTAAGTAAGCCGGTCTATATAGAAGTTTTTTCTTTCGAGGGTGTGTTATCTTGGATGAAGAATTAAAACAAAATTTAATCTAGGTATCATACGCACTTTTATTTAATATTTTTCAATTATTACATCTCTTTAAGAAGCTCCAAAGAGCGTTATGCTTTTCACACACCTAAATTCTATAAATTTTACTTATATGATTGAAAACACAAACGAGCAGTTTTAAAACCATTCAAGTTATTCTTCTGTATTGAAAACTGTAGTCAGTATTGAGCCCCCATGACACTTAATTTTAGTAAAACTCCTTTTAATTAATCGCTCAACAGCATCCATCAACCGCCTGTCAAAATTTGATTTTTCCAAGGCTTCCCTGAGTTTCACCAAAGGCACCTCGTCATACGCCTTATGGTGATCCACAAAAATTTAATGCAGCTCATAAGCAACAGCCATTTTCTTCTCCATGACCTGGACAATAAAAAACAGGTCGCCTCCTGTAGGCCTGCCAGCTCTAAAACCAGCCCGCTCCTCTGCTTCATGATCTTGCGATTCTCCCTCAATCTTGGCTTTTAGTACCTTCGGGTACATTTTGCATACTGCCCCAGTCACTGAGAGCCCCCGGTAGTTGTTACAATCGTCTTCTCTACCCTTTTTGTTGATGGCCTTAATTCAGGACTCCCAGATCGAGATTTCCTCCTGGGAGGAGACGAAGGGACGTCCAGTGGAAGGGTGACTACATGGGGTTTTAGAGGCAGGAGTGAAGAATTGACAACTTTCTGAAGAGACTGGTAGGACAGGGTACTTTGGGTGGCTAGGTGTCGCAGAGCACCAGAGATCGCTGTGAAAGTGGATTTTATGTATGTAGTCAGTATTGATAAGACAGGCTGAAATCAAAATATGTGATCCATTCAGTAAATTAGGTAATAAGTCACTGTAATATTTAAAGGATATTGTGTGTATCTGTATACCATGTGAGCTACATACAATTGTACGTACTCTTGAGTTGATGGTTTGGAATCAAAGGCTCCCCATCATTTTGAGTAGGAAAAATTTTGTTTGTTGGTCGATTTAAAAAAGAAGAAAAAAAATCATAAATGGATGAGCTTGGATACCTATCTCTCTTACGCCATTTTAAAATGGCATCACCTTTATAATTACGTATTTGCAGGTAGCAAGATTATGAACAATCTGGGCCATTCTATAGACGATGTCGATTCCAGTATGCTGGCTGGTAGCAGTAAATCCTCCATTTCTGATGATAATGGCAAATCGAAAATTCAAGATGGGAACTCACCTACAACAGCAGAGCAGTTTGATGACGGAGAATGCAAAATGTGTCTGTATGTCGTGGAGAATGTCAAGGAACAGATTCCCAACGCAAAAGGTCAAACTCAGCCGGTGAGTAATGATCCCAAGATAAAATCAGAATTACCTTAAACTTCTGAGGTAGGGGAGGTTGCGTATGGTAGGCTTGAATGTATCCCTGGTTAAGCAAGGTTGTCTCTTTTACCACAACATAAAAAGTCACAGGAAAAGTGAGGATTTTGCAGTGGCAATGAGTGCAGAGAGAAGAAATACCTCCACATTAAAAGAGAAGCAGGGAATGCATTTCATCTCTCATGAGAATTTAGCCGAAAACATAGTGCCTCTGTCAAAATTCCCAAGTTAAAATACATTGAACCTACTATATAATTATTACTTGAAAAATTATGTTCTCCTCCTCAATTATTAAATATAATGTGTTTCACAATGGATCTCTAAACCATGAACGAATTTTGACTTGCGAATATAGTTTTCTGAAGGAAAATGGCGCGTATAACACGATTTGAACATTAAAAACGCGAACAAGTAACTCAATTACCGAGAAATGCGCAGTTCAAATCGCTCAACTTATACGCAAATTTAAAATGCCCCGGTTTCGCGCCGCACCGAATAATGTCATCCGGCACCAATCAGAGGCGGCCGCGGGTTTCCACAACGTCCGTCAAATATCTATCTACTCTTTGTATATGATAACAATACTAAAGTCGAAATTATATCTTTTGAATTCAAGACTATAATCTCATTCATATGTTAGCTGTAATAAACAAGCAACAACTTCACATTGAAATACGTTTTATTTTAACAAACATCAGAGGAAAATGAGAGAAGATTGCGATATGACTACCACAGTACATCAGCCGCATCAGTTTCCCGCCATTCGGGTGCGTTTGAAATGTCTTGCAGTTTTTAGGTTTTTCAAAAGCAGTTTTCTTCGCAATTTTGGCTCCATGAAAATGCGGAAAAATCACCACATTATCTCCTCACATAGTACTTTCAGAATATTCAATAAAATAAACAAGGTTTAGTGACCCATTACACTGTATTAAAACTATTTTTTAACTGTGGGATTTGGCTCTTTTTTTTTTCAGATTGAAATTAAAAGATCATTGATAGGACTTTGCAATTACCTCAGGAAACCAGAAAGTAGGAAACTATGCTCCAACTATGTAGAAGATACTGGCGAAGATGTTATCAGTGTACTCTCTAGTGTAAATCCACAGGAGTTGTGCATTCTTTTCTTGGCTTGTCCTACCTCTAGAGTCTCTCAGTCTCAGTCATTTGATTCGATTCCAGAACAGCCTAAATTCCATGCTGCTCCGAGGACTTTTTCAGGTATTTTATCAATTTCATATCTTCAACTCAAGCACCAATACCTGTGCCATTTTGTGTGCTCAGCCAATATTATACTACTCCAGAATATTCCAATGCGTTTTAATTATTGTGAAATAAAGGTATCCTTTGTTGAAATCCAGCATGCTAATTCTGTGATCTTCTCTGATTGTGGCAAACAAAGGCTAATTACGGTAGATCCATCATCGAATATTAATTGTGCACAAGGACTGTGGTAGTTGACCTAACTTTTTTAGGGCAACTGACCATAAAAATTATTGTTGAGTAAATTAAACTGAACTACAATTTTTAAAGTCAGCCGCTATAAAAAAGTTATATGATCTATAAAATGTTATTGCAATTTTTTCCAACCATAGGTTGGTTGGTTTCCCTTCTAAAATATTGAGAATGTACAAGAATTTTGAAACTTTGTTTTAGAAATGTCTCTAATTTTTATTGCAACATCAAGTAATTATTCTGGTGGTCCTAAGTTGTCAAGGATAGAATCGTAAAAGTCAGCTCCAAAAAATAGAAAGCTTTATTGCTGCAGATGATTTTTCAGATTTAAAAAAAAAAATTAGTCTTCCTCTCTTACTTAGTTGTCTCAACACGCTCTGTTACCTTACCTGTAGTAGTCACAGAAGCATAGATTTATCAAAAAATTTTGTTGCTTTACGTTTGTATCAGGTGGCAAAGAAACTTATTTTTCTCTCGGACCAGTCAAAGATGATGATGATTATGATGATGATGATGGCAGCAACAAAACCAATCTTTTGAATAATAATGTTGAGGAGAATACTGAGCAAAGAGGTACATCACTACCAATGCCAGTCCTTCGTAAGTCCATCTTTTTCTCTCCAGCTTATTTTTTTTTTTTGAAAATTTTTGTCACATTCACAGCAAAAATTCTTTCTAATATCTAAGGAGATTTCCAAGGACTGTAGCTATCTTTGTCAGGGAGTAAGTACTGAAGCCTTGAAACGAAAAATTTGGCATCCAAAATGAATAAAAACAAAGCAAGAAAGGGGAAAAACGGGAAAATATGAATAATATTACATGTATTGAGTGATGTCAAATTCTAGAAGCGATTCGAGTGGATTTGTTGTAAGATTTTCAGATTGGGAGGTGATGCTGCATCATTTAAACACCTCCTTAATCATTCAACTTTTATCCAACTTGAAAGTGATGTAACAGGCAAGGACGCTTTATGCAAGAGCTTCACTGGCTGAAACCCTTGGCAACAAATTTTGGGATGGAAGGACAACAAAATACGAAAGCAAATGGGGAGTTTTCAAAATAAATGGGCTTTTTAAACATCACTTTCAAGTTTTTTTTCCCCCCTTTTTTCTTTTTATGCTGCGAAAATCAATTGAAATTATTGCATAATTAAAATTAAAATGAAGTAGAATTAATTTAAAATTGAAGTAATTGTAGAATTAATTTGTAATTGAATTAAATTCAAGTTTTGGATTAGGTACCACCTGGGAAGAGGCAACGGGGACGTCCCGTAAAGGGTTGGCGGCAGGGCGTTGACGAAGAGATGTTGCGGTGTCAGTTGCCCGATAACCTCTGGGAAGACAGGCATATGTGGCGTTTGGGTGTCGTAGAACGCCAGAGTGCGTTGTAAAGCGACTTTATATATATATAAAATTAAAATGAAAAAGGTACAATATGAAAGAAAGAAAGAAACTATACCTAAGAAAATAGTAAACGTTGGAATAGTCCTATCAATTAATCAACTCCGCTTTTTATTAATTCTCCAGAAACAGACGATTGCACTATTTGTTTCAACATGGCTATGATAGTATACCAAATGGTGAATGATGAGATCCCGATTGAACTTGATCAAGCATTACAACGAGCCTGCTCAGTCATACACCCTCTCTATCACTCCAGGGTAAGTTTAGATTTCTTCATTTCAGCTCTAACATGGAGTAATTTTGAGGTTGTCTTCTTACTCTTAGAGGTGAAATTGCAAATCAAGAAACTCTGTGGTAGAGGAGCCAAACACTCAGGTCTGTCCTGCCGCAGTAAAAAAACGGGCGGCTGCGTGGAGCTTCAAAAAGCCTAGTGCCATTTAATTAAGAAAGGTGTAGCGCACCCCCCCCCCCCCCCTAGGACTCGGATTTTTGGCTTGCTTCTCCATTTTGACCTTTTTAGTGAAATTCTGTTTATTTTCTTGTTTTCAAAAAGTGTTATTTTGTCCATAGAAATGAGAGTTTGGCCACTGGCCTGTCCCTCTAATCTTAAAATTACAATAGGAACAGGAATTGGGGCAGTGCATCAATAGTACATGGCGTGACTCCTCCGATTTATACAATCACAGTAAAATCTGGTAAATTCACGCCTATTAGATTCCCCCACTCCCCTTTTACTGTGCAAGAATTTTTAGTGACCAGTTAAGTATTGGAGGAGATCATAATTTACCCTGTCAAACCCAAGAAGAAAATAATCAGTTATATCCACTCAGACAGCACACAATAGGGACAGTTCAAAAACTTCTCTTTTAAAGAATTTTCCAAGGAAGTATCCGGGACCCTTCTCTGGCTCTGGAGGTAGTACAGACTACCCCATAGACCTCATCTATAGAAGAAGGGGGATGCTGATGAGAGGTTTGCTTGTTCCCTAATTTTTCTTGGGACTGCCCTACATATACTCCAATTTAGGTTCCTCAGAAAATGGAATTACAATATACTATTTTTCCTTAGTCCGTTAGTTTCTTAAGAATCTAAATTGACGTTTTCTTTCTTCACAGCTCGCTGCTCGTATTTTTGACAATGGTGTATCCGAGTATAGCACCTCCAGTTGTAAGTACTTAATACTTAAACGATCTTGACCGCATACTATAATTTTCTTTTGAAGAACAATTTCCTTGGTTTCAGTGCATAGAATTAATGAAGAAATACCAGGAGCAGTTGAGGAGTAAAATTCTCTTATTCCCCAGAATGATGATAACTGAATACTGCAAAGAGTTTGAGCCTCCAGTTTGTCCACCGAGCCCAATGTATGGTCTAGATCCAGGAAATCTCAATCCATTGAAAAAACCCTCTCACCACAACCATCGCAATTTTATCACTGATGTCCCACCGACAATTTCCACTGGAGATTTGGGGTCAAATTCTGATGAGGATGATCCATGCACTTGCTTGAATGAAGATATGTCTACTGTTAGTCAGGATCAGAATTTGCCGTTAGCTGGCTTTGATTATGAAGCTCATCATGAGACGTGTGAGTATCTATTTTCGACTTTTCTCGCCAAAATATTCGTTGTGAAATTTTTGGATAGTATTTTTTGAAGTGCATTTTTTAAGAGCTTCGTTGAAGGTTTTTCTGATCTCATAGATGACAGTGAAGGTGCCGAATATACAGAAAATTTAATTTTAGATACCAAAAAATTCATCATTTTACATTATTTTTCCAGTGAAAATGTTGTATGCTTATGTGAATGCCTTTTAATTTATTTATCTTTTTTCATTTTGTCAATTGACTAATCATTACTATATGCTCTCTAGCCCCCTAAATTTTCATTCTTTTTATGATTTGTTCTACCGTTCCAAGTAATACAAATTTTAAAATTTGTTTTACTCACTCGCAACGCAATTTTTACTGGTCAGATGCGTTTTGTGCGGGCGGCTCATCATCAGTGCAACTGATGTGTCTTCTCCGATTTTTATCACCTAGACCCCTGTTTTCATGGCTGCCAGATTTCAAGGCTTTAAATATTAAGAGCAATAATATAATAGAATATTATAATCCCCAATGACATACATTTTTGTTTAAGCTAATTTAATCAGCAGTCTTGATTGAATTACTTTTACAGCCCCTTGTGAGCTATGCCAGCATGCAATGTTCTTTGTGGGACCTCTGATGAAGAATCCAAACACAACATTTGAGCAAGTGAACAATGCTCTAACTAATTCATGCAACAATTTCAAAGGAGAGAGATTGGAACAAGTAAGCTTTAATTTTTTGTCACATTTATCATTTCTTCGCCCTTGAAAGAGGAAGAAACCAAACCTGCAGCTATTGAATTTAAAAAATCCAACAATGTCACTTTAGCAATTAATGATTACAAATTGCAACAAGCAACGTATAGATTCTCAAGTTAGACTCAGGCTGAACTGCTTTAATTTAAGAGAGGCTATCTGTCTGCATAATTCTAATTATACATCCAAATAAGTATTCAAAGCATAAGAAAAACTCATGCCCAGCCGTAAGTATGTTGAAACGGTTTGTAATAAAATTGTCTAATGCTTTTTATTTTTGTGCTGTAAGAAACTTAAGTGAATAATCCATTTGTCCTTATTCTAATGTTTAATTGAATGCTCCCTTACAGTGTCAGAAATTGATCGACGAAAATAGGTATTACATGGAAGCTAAACTTTTTAGTACGCCAAGAACTCCGTTTTATGAAGTGTGTTATGTCATGACAGACCCCCTTTGCTCTGGTGCTTACATGAACAAACGTTTAAGGGTATGATAGCTATTAATATTTCACGTCTATTTGTCTGCGTAATTTGAATTATTTGCCAGCCATTCTTTTATTCTGATCTCAAGAAACTTCCATGCTAGAAAGAGTGGTTTGAAACAAAAGTTAGAAAAAAAACAGAGTAATTAAAAAGTATCATTTCAAGAGAATCAACTGTATCCAAAATTAATGCTCTAAGAATGGAAGGTAATTTGAAGAGCCATTAGGAATTTTTTTTGACTCTTAGAATTATGCTGTTGCTGCATAAGCCTAATTTTTTACTGTTTCTTAATGTCAAATATTGAAGGCTTCTTTGTCAGTAACTATTTGGGCTCGAGTTCTATTCCTTGTGTTCCTTCCTTTTAACTTTTTCATTATAATCATTATCATAATTATTGGTGTCTTGGTTATTCTTCCCCAGAACATACTTATGGACTTATTTTTAGCCGAATTCCCGACAAATTTCCAAGGCAATGCAGAAGCATTCGAATTTGCACGTGAAGTATCAGAACTTGTGGCAACAGTTTTATTCTTCAGGGAGGATTTGTACTCCAACATTGGAGACTCTAGTTTTGCAGAAGCCTCAAGGACAGAAGGAACAACCATTGATTATGATTACAATGATGATAATGAAACTTCAAGCACTTCAGAACCGAGAGGTATTCATCTTGCTATTTTATGTACGTCCTTTCCCACAGATCAATTTCTTCTTCAAGGATCTCGTGAGAGCAACTTGCCAAGTGCAGCTCTAATAATTTTAGTCACTTTCCTTTGTTCACTTACCCTTTATCATACAATATTAAATCGCAATTTTCTTTTGTCATATCATACAGCTCTATGATGCCACCAGTGAATTTAATTCATTCTTAACAATTGAATTTAAAATAATCCCTGCAATTTCAACACACTCTAACTCTTAAATACAGATTTTTTTTTTCAAAGTTAAAAGAAGAAAAGAAAAAATCTTTTCAAATGTGAAAATACTGTAATTTTGTAAATGTAAATAATGTTTTTATGCAGCAAAGTTGTTCTAGACTCTAAAATCTAGAGGATTTTTTCCTCAAAGATGAAAGATTGATAATGTCCTGCTTTGGAATGCCTTATTGGCCAAAGAAAGCCGTCCACAAAAGGCCAAATTTACTGAATGTGCAAGTTTGTAAAGTCTAGAAAGTTAGAAACCTTTTTCTTTTTCTTCAGCGGTCAGATTATGATTAACCAGTTTGCTCCAATTTCATTCAAGTGCTTGTCTTTCAGATGAGAAAGATGGGATGTTGTGTGAAATTTGCAATGAAGTTGTTCAAAGAGTCAAGCCTTACATCCAAATTCCAATTTTACAACGATTCCTACGTTCAGAAATTGATAAATCCTGCTATCATGTCCAACCTCTTCTCTTTTCAAAGGTATGCAGGTACAATACATTTTTTTAAAATGCCTTCTTCCCTTTACTCTTAAGCATGAGTTCAGCAGACTTTAAACTGAAATGAGAGTAAAAAATTGTAAATGTTATTTTATTATTTTTATTTTATAATTTGTACAATTGAGCCTCTGGCTGAGGCTATGACACACGTCATATTCGGTACATGGTGAACAGTTACAGCGATATACATAAGGTATAAGTGTTAAATTTTACCAGCCTACAAGTTCGTGAAGATTATAGAAGGCTTTTTCGAATATAAAGCATGCAGCCCCTTAAAGAACGACGTTAGGTCAGCATTTCGAAAGTGTAGCTTCACACTCCAAGGCAGTGCGTTGAACATCTGTATTGCTGAAAATTTGACATCCTGCTCAGTCAATAAAATGTAAATAAAACATCGCCAAAAGTACTTCAACGTATACCCAATGAACAACAAAAATGATTCCCCCCCCAAATACTTCATAACTTTCTTGTTAATGAAAATACATGTACAATGTACTTAGATTTAAAATCTTGGTTTAATTTTTATATTTTTTATAATTAAAAATGATCCATTTTATTTTTTTTTTCAACACAAGTGCAGAGACAAATAAGGAAGCAGATCTAGGTTTGAGTTGATGTGATATTTATACTTCTCTACTTATTGTATCTTGATTTTTCTTTTTCAAGTATATTCATGATCCATGATCTAATTAATAATGTATGTTTTAGTGTTTAAAATTTGTTGCAAACTATGGCGACATGCTTCATGAAACTGCATTGTACGACATAAGCAGATATGTGGATGACATTTGTACCTTAACTGAACCCCAGTTCTGTCCTTCAAACTCAGCTCCATATATTACAATCAATAACAGCAGTGAGTGGCACAGCATAAAGGACCACCGATATGTTGACAGAGAAGTTTGTATTTTTCTTTTCCTATTTAAGTTAATGCTGATTTCACAAGGAAAATTATTTAAGTGAAATTTTTTAAGGAGAGGGACTTTTTTCAAGTCCTATCGGTATAATATAGGTAATTTTAGTTTTTAACAGGGAACATCCTCCAATATAACTAATTTTTTTTTTATCAATGAATGGGAGAAATACATTCAAATCTGACAGTTTTGAACCTAGATCATAGAACATTGAAACTTTAAATAACTTCTTCTCAAAGCTACATATTTTGAACTGCAAAACTCAAATCGTTGAGTTTAGTTAATCTGGTTTAGTTTGACAAACTTTAACGTCATGTTCATCAAATTTTCATGTCAAAATCTTTGTAAAACACTCCTCCAAGTAGTAGAGTAATGGTCCTTTTTAAGAGTTCTTTGGCACTGATTGTAAAGTCTCATTTCCTGTGAATCATTACAACTTGACAGAGAAACTCCCAAACCACGCTTTTTATTTGCGTTGTTTAAAATCCTCTGCTCCTATTTTATTTTTAATGCAGAACAAATAAACATCACTCCTCGACAGTTTTTTAGAATTTTCTTTGCACAGAGAAAACAAATTCTGAAAGTTCCCAAGAATTAATGTCCAAGCGTTCTTTATTTAAAAGATTTGTGATTCATGATATCTTTTCCACACTTTCAATTTGATTACAGGATCAGTCAAACCTAAAAAACGTAGCAAAAGATGAAACTAGTACAGAATTTGACAGTAAAAGAGAGGCACTGGTTCCTGTTTTACCCCAAAACATGGCACTCGTACCTTTTATGCCCCATGAGGCAAAAAAATTCTCTCCAGCCCTACATCAAATCAAAGACAGTGCAATCATCTCTCACTTTGTACCAGCAGCAGGTAATTTGATTTTCTTTGGTCTGTCACCTTGTGCCCTTGAATTTAACATTAAGCAAATTTCCTTCGCCTTAATTATTGGAATTTTGCACTGCATATTTTGAGTGATTTCCGTCTACATCAGATATGATTTTGGGATACTACTAAACTACCTTTACTCCTGTAGAAAATAACTTTTTGTTTTTGTAGTAAATACCACTGCATTACGCTAACTAGGTAATGAAGAGGCTTTTACAGCCATTTGTAAAACATTTTTACTTGTTTTTTAAAAGGAGGATTTCAGTATTGTTTGCATGGTTTGTCCTTACAAGAGTACCTATATCAATAGAGGCACTATTAAAACACCTGTCTTGATTACAGCAATAATTTTTTCAATAATTTGTGCCTCTTCTCTACTTTTCTCAAGAATTTTACCTGTGTTATTTTTGTCGAAAATTTCGTGAGGATATTCGTAAAGAGGCGAAAAGAATCATACAACAGTTTTTGCAGTAATGATGATTGGTCATGCCTCTAAAAAGTAAAGTATGACCGAAAATCTGCTGTGTAAGAAACTGTGATACATATCGATATTGATACTGTAGGAATTTGTATACTGGTTTTTTTGACATTGGCAACTTTCTGTCTCACCATATTGAAATGGAATAATACTCAATGTCATCTCTTGAACATTTTCCTGATTTTGCCTCTGTGTGTGAACATTATTCTGTGAAAATTTCAAGCTGAAGCATTCGTTTGTTCTCATTTGATGAAATGAAATGGGAGTGCAGAATTTGACCGCAACCGCAAACAAGATATATGCCTTCCTTCAGTTTTACCTTTGTCATGTATTTTTATAGTTTTGCCATTAATATGGAACTTTACCTGACCTGAAAAGTAAAATATGCAGGTTGAGAGAGGCAAAGAATTATATTTTTTTTCCAATGAACCAGACAATTTGAATGTAAATAAATGATTGAACCTACAGAGACCAGCAAAGAGATTTATCTTCCATTTTATTTTCTCAGCTGAGCCTGTCCCGGACTGTGCAATTTGCAATGAAATTATGGAGACAATTCAGCCCAGCATCCAAGGCTCCAACAACTTGGAAGAAATCAAAGATCTCATAATGCGAGCATGCTTTTCAATAGTACCCTCGCATTTCTCTCAGGTGAGAAGTTTCATCCCTAAGTAGTAATTATTTTATTTGCGAGAGCTAATATTCAACACTTTTTCAAAAGTATTTATTTCTATTGTAAGTAGAGCTGCTGACAAGCAATGGTATCAAAGTTCTGGACTTTTTTGTCTAGAGATGTAAGCAATCTGAAACACAAGAATCTTTAAAATAATAATAATTCACAAATATAAGTTTTTGTGGAAGGTCTTCATAACTTTTTTCACACTGGAAGTAAATGTTCCGTTTCCCATTAAACATCAGTCTCTTGCAATGCAATGCAATACTATATATTTTATAACTTTTCAGAATCTGGCTCTTACCAAAACAACACTCTCATCTAGATGATTGTCAATTGACTAAATTTTCATTTTTTTTCCATCAGTGTCTAGAATTCCTACCCAAATATGGGCCGCATTTACGGGACTCTATCGTTGCTGATTCAACTTCACCTCCAGCTCAGATCTGCCTTAACACAAAAACACTCATTTGCTCACCAAATTCTAAAGAGACACAATCATTGCCCCATCAGTCGGCTGCTGATGTAGAAAATCTGCCCAAGAAATTGCATCCACTCGGCGCCGGTGTAAGTTTAAAATTACCTCACCCCCCCCCCCCCCTCGAGTTAACATTCTCTCAAATCAAACTCAATCTTTCAGCTTATGGGCAGGGGCTATTGTCCCTGTTTTTACGAAAACATCAAAATCTGCCGAGATTTTTCACTTGATCAATGCGATATATCCCTCACCAGTTCGATACCATTAGAAGCCAGGAGGTTTCACCTTGATCAATCATCCGAAAATTCGTAAATTAGGATACTTTGACCGGGAATAAGGAGGGTTGTCCACACAGTGGTTGAAATCTGGCATTGGTCTAAAAGTTCATGGCATAAACTACATTGGTTTGAGCATGAAGATAACAAGTTTATCATTTGAAACGCTTTATTTTGAATGAAATGTTCTCACATGGTAACCTCAAGTAACTTTCCTTTTCAAATTTCATCTGTTGAGGTTTTAGGAGTAGAAAAATCTCACTTTCGATCAAGTGTGATGGAGGGAAAAAGGAAGCCGCTACGCTCTCTGGCTGCCATGGCGTAGTATAAACCACTGATGATTTTTGCATTGACCTCCAGAAAATTGACTTTCCTTCTCTTACAATCTCCTCTCTATCTTTCTGATCCACCCCTCTCCTACCCTCTTCCTGCTCATTCCTCATCCTCTTTTTCAGTTTTCATAATTATTCAGAATCATCAGGAAGGTGAGATATTGATGCATGGTTTTGTAGACTATTTTCATGGCAGTTTTATGAAAGTCTTAAAGTTTTAATTTTGGTTTTCAGTCCCTGATGCGAGCAATAGCCCTACAAGTTTGTGAGCATGTAGTCGAGAAGTTTCTTGGTCAACTGGAGAATGTGTGTACAACATTTTTGGACCGTCATTGGCCCGAGGAGAATCACTATTATGAAAGCCCAGATGGAATCAAAGGTACATGACCAGATTCACAATATTCTTGAACTTTTTGACAAAAACTCAGCCTTTTAATTTTTCGTCGTGCAGCTGAGTTTTTGTAATTTTTTCTTGGTAACATAAAATAAACTTATCTGAATTTGAAAAAGTGAGGAAAAATCGCCAACAAACCTCAAATTTTCTCTTTCTGTCGAAACTTTTAAAAATTACTCTCATTGTAACTCTTACTCCACTCTGAAAGAGCTCAAACTTCACTCTCGATAAGTGTCATGGAGTGCATTGTCATGTCTAATAATCTGGAAAATTTAATGAGGAGTCAAAGAATTATTGGCTTAAAACCTTAATTAGTTAGAAAAGTCAAGAATGTTAAAATGGAAGGTAGTTTGTCCTCTTTTATAGGTATTCAGTCATGCATTTGCATGCACGGTTGCACAAGTTTGCAAAGGTATAGTTTAGAAGTTTCTTAGTCAACTGAAAAATGTTAACTAGTTAACAAACGGAACAAATGGACTTCATTTTGCAATTTGGAACTATAAATTTTGGCCCGGTTTAAAAACAACAAATGTGCCATTAGTTTCCCTATGCACATAAGTGTTTTTTTCAGATGAGCCAGACTTTATAGTTCCAAATTGCAAAAAGCAGTCCGAATGAGAAATAGCAGCTGCTATTTCTCATGCTCCTGTCATGTCCCCTAGAGGCGTCCATTGTGGAAAGTAATGAAGTATTTCATAACTTAATCAGTAAGGAAAAGTCGTAATAATTGTGTTGTATAATGCGTACTAATGAAAGAAAAGAAACATGTGTCCATGTAATATGCTGTCGACATTTCAGATTAAACAAATACTGAGATTGTGTTCGGAGAAAAATTTCCGTTTGAATAAAATAAATTTTGATCAAATATTTCTTTTAAGAAGCATTCTAATTTTATTAACGGGAGTTCATTTTAAAAAGAACTGGAAACATCTTCATTTCTTTCTAGAACAACTGGAATTCTTGTTCTAAAAATCTAACTTCTTCAGAAAAAATGTTCAATGGATGTCTCTTTTGATTTAAATCGAGACTTTTCTCAGTGCATTTGTTCAGTTTATCTCATCAATGGTTTGAAGCGTAGGAATTTCTCGGAGGAAGATCCTAGCTCATGAAGCATAAGCAAGGATGTAGTCTTTTTTTTTAAATTTATTAACAAAGTCTTCAGAGAAATAACTTCTTCTTGTTTGTAATTGACAATTGGACAACAACCTTCCATGTGAAATGCCACCTAATAATTTGTTTCCAACTTCCAGGAAGTATCCAGGATTGTGACGTTTGTCAGGAAATGATGACAGTGGTTTCAATTGATAAAAATCTGGAGAAAGGAGAGAAATTTACTTACCGCAACTCTATCCACGAATCTTGTCAATTTCTTCCCTCAGCTCATCGGTGGCTGGTATTACTTTTGGTCCTCATCTTTTATTGTTAAGATAATTTGAAATTAGATTTGCAGTATGTATAGGAATATTTCAAGGGGAAACCATTGAACTCCTAAAATTGTCTTATCCCTCCTTCTTTTTTATTTGAAAAACTAATCAACGTAATTAGTTGCAAAATACAGCACTTCTTCTCCTCTATTAGTTTGTTTGTTTATATTCTGTAAAAATTCAAAACAATCGAGTCGGCTTATTTTCTTTGAATCAATAAAATAGGTTTGGAAATTTTCATATACTGCGAGCATGATGCTCCTGCGGCTCCTGAGTTCGGTGATGAATATTCTACCTCATAAACATTATGTATTCATTTGTTCACAGTGTGGAGACATTGTAAAGAAATACGGAGACGAAATGGTACCATACCTCGAAAGGCATCCAAATCATCCTATGGACGTATGTACCAACTTGCAGCCATCTCCATGTAATCCATATCGTAGAGGAAGTACTAAGAACGATGACAGCGGGGATGATAACTCTTACGATGATAGGCAGGATCAAGCAAAAATGAATCAACTGTTTGTCAACAAGGTTTTAATGGAAGTTCGTTACTACAATGGACCCAATATAAGGATGCAAAAAGGACTGCACGAATCGGATCAAAAGCAAGAAGATAGTGAGTTACCCATAATAACTTGATTATTTAATTTCATAATTTATCATGATTATGAGTTAACAGTAAAAAACCATTAACCTTGTCATCCTATAACCACCAACAAAATGATCTTAATTTTTGTTTCTGAGAGAACCATGATACATTGTTCTCTGCATGTACGTTTATCCAGCAGCTGAAGAAGAAAGAAAGTTTCATCAAATCAACCCTGTTTTTTCTCCTTTTTCCGCAGTCACTCCTGATTGTTTGCTTTGCCAAAATATGGTGAAAGAAATTCGCAAGATCCTCATGCTGAATCACAGTAAATCAGTACAGGAAGCAACAGAAAATGTTTGTCAGTATTTGCCAGAAGCTGCTCGTCACAATGTAAGAACCATCTTTTTTTCCCCTCTCTCCTTTGTTTCTGTTTTAAGCTTAGGAGGTTGTCAAAAAAGGAGAGCATTTTCTTGATAAAATACATCCAATTTTGATTAATCTGAATCTAATACATTAAATTCGAAGGGTATCTTTTGTCATAGCCCTTGCAAAAATATTTAGAACAAGATATTTTTGTCGAGGAAAAATCATTTTCGTAAATCAATGCAAAATTTATTTTTGAAGTTATACTTACCATTAATTAATAATTCATGAAAGTTTGAGATTTCTCAGTTAATCACTAATTGTAAGATAGCAGGATGTTCCGGGGCAAACCAGACAACTCTAACCTTGGCTGCCAATTTCAAAGTATTGACTTCTCACTTCGAGGGAATCTCAAATACCTAACTCTTAATGATGCATTGTGCCAAATTTCAAAGCATGGAATCCACCCAAAAAGTTTAAATGAAAATTTTGCCGAGGTGTGCTCTGTCCTAGCGTCGGTTTTTTGCTGTTTTTTTTCTCTTTGCGAATTTTGCAATGTCCATCCTATTTATGCTGAGAGACATATTATTCGCGGCATGAAACGGGTGAAATGAGAAAAAGCACCAGAAAAATGCTGCAAGGATAGTGCAAACCTCAGCCAAACTCTCATAAAAAAATTTGGATAGGTTTTAAAGATGGAAATTTGGAATGGTGCATCATTTGGAGTTGTATGCGATTTCCTCAAATGGAGAAATCGATACTTCAAAACTGGTGGCCAGGGCGGAGGCCGTTTGATTTGCCTAGTTCAAACCTTCTTCGAAATTACCAAAAAAAATCCACTCTTTGAGCGTACAATTTTAGAAATCAGTGAGCTGTATCGTCAACTGTCTTGCGCAGAAGAAGCTAGGTAGGTTAGATGCCCTTACATTTCTTCAGAGTACTTTTTCAGGGTATTGATGGAACAAATAAGTTTTGTACTTGTTCTGAAGAAACAAAAAAAACTTACTCACATTTTATTTCAGTCTTTCATACATTTTGCCCTTGAATTGAACACTTGTGTCTATCATGGTATACTCAGTTTTGAACTGTTGATTTAATACACATGTATGTTAATTAATTCAACAGTGCTCCGAAATAGTTGTAGCCTCCAGCTCTAAAATTGAAGAGGGATTGAAGTGGTTCGTTTATGACAGCCCCGAATACGTTTGTGAACAATCAGATCTCTGTGATCCAGATGTTACTGACACAGACTCAAAGGATCCTTGTAAAGAGGGACCGGGATTCTGGTGTTTAAGCTTCCAAAATGCGGAACAGTGTAATGTAAGTACTTGCTTGAGTTAAGCATTTAGATTTGGTTTCAATAGAGTTCAAAGCTCACAGGAAAGAATATTCATCCAAGTTCTTGACTGAAAACTTTATTAATACATCGGATGGTATCCAACTCAATCGATCCAACTAATTTTCGATCATTATATTTGCTTAAGATTTGTAAAGATTTACTGACCCAGGTTGGGGATATCACCATTCCGTCGATGTATTATTTTTAATAATTTGAAAATAGTGAACTGTTTCTACGGAATAATGCCCCAACTCAAATAAATCTGCAGAATATTCAGTATCATTACGTAGCAGCATATCATGGCCAAAATTGCGAAACCACGTATCTTTGTTTGCAATATTGCAGACTTCTTATCATACTTTATTTTCTCTTTCGTCAATAAACTTCTAAACTAGTTGAAGTATAATGTATCCAGAACTTAAGTTGAATATCTGTGGCAGGCTTAACTTGATCAGTATGGTACCTAATCAATTTCTTTTTTCATTTTTCAGCAAATCGAGTACTGTCAAGCAAAGTATCGCCATGATGATGACTAAGCGTTCAATTCCTGGTTACAATTTGATAATTGGAACCTGTTTGCATCACAGCATTCAAGACTAAGATACTGTTGATACTTGTTTTTAAAGCACCGTACCACAAGAAATCTATGTCAATCATTCTATGTAAACATGAATTCATTATTTTTGATCTCTTGGTTATACGTTTAGTTGATTCCTTACTGTAAATAATTTTGTAATTTTTTTTTTTATTAGACTAAAGACGTCAATTTTTTACACATGATGATATTTTTTATCTCCTTGCTATATTTACATATCATGCTTGGAATACCAAGAAATTAGACACCCTTTAATTTTCAAAATGATTTAATGTTCCTTGCCACTTCCTGAGCACGATGAATTTTTATTATCCATCTTTCCATGTGGCATCTTTAAAAAAGCAGGGCTGAACCAATTCCTACTTAGCATTCCTGGCCATTAGAGAATACGTGTGAGAGTGTGTGAGTAATATCTCCCAAGAACAAAGGGAAGCCGCCGGGCTACGTTTGGCGGATTGCATACGTTTCCAGGTTACCTCCCATACATTTAGTACAGTGACATACATTTAATACTTTTTTCCATAATTTAAAATGTGATTCTGCCGAACAAATTTGTTTCTTTCGATAAAACTAGCCGAAATATTTAACTGAAAATTCCATGCCCGGAATACATTCACTTTCTCAAGTAAAAAAATCAACTTTTATAAGTCCTCCGCTATACGATCCCGTGTGTTTTCGGGAGTTACGAACATTTAACCTCAAACCCATGGCCAGGTATGGGTAGATGGTATTGGCTGAACAGATATCTGATAAGACATGTTACAATGTTTCATTGGCGATCAAGGAGAGCTTTTGCTCCTTGCAGGTCGGGAGGATCAGCCAGACAAAAATAATAAAATTCGTCCGACTGATGTCAGCGTGCAAGGCAGTATCCCTGCTGACATAGGCACAATCTCACATCTCTATCAGAGAATACGTATCAGAAAGCCGAAAAATTGACTATTCAGTGCTGCTTTTCTCCAGATTGACACGTAGAAAGTTCGATTTTAAAAGCTCATTAGGCTCCGGAGGTCGTAGAGAGGAAAGTTCATTGTGTTCAGGAGGTTCAAATAATCAAAATCCCACTGATCTCATGAAAAAATTGAGAACAGCAGGCCAATTATTGAAAGTTTACAGCAACCTGATTGAGACATCGAAATGCCATATGTTGCATGGTTAAAATAGGGCTTATGTCTTGTCTTATCGTGCTGACTAAGTTTCAATAATCGGGCTGCAGGAAATCTAAATGCACTTAATTGAGTTATTTTGGAGATGACAGATATTGAGTCCAAAAAATACAATTTCAGGATTGGATTTTGATGCAATTTTACATTTTATTAAGGAAAACATAGTTACATGATAAAAAATGATAGAAATAATTGGAAAAAAGAGGAAACTTTCAATTTAAAAAAAGAAAAAAAAATGGAGACGATGGAAAAGATTGTGCCAACACTCAGCAGAGGAGAGGAGAACGGGACTGATTACTGAGAAGAGAGTGCTTGCAAACAAATTTAAATAAAAGATTGATATCTGGTGGAGTCAGCAATAATAAATTATAATAAAAAATAAAACATAACAACACAGCTAATTACATAGCTCCATTGGGAAAAAACGAGAAAAAATTTACAGAAAAAGTTTAGCGTAAAATTAACTAACTTATGATAAAATAACAAGACAGACTGATGGATGTTGAGCTGTGAAAACTGAGTTGCTAATCAAAATTCCAGGAGTTGGCTGTGATTGCCGGCTGACCAAAAAAAGACTTGAGAAGATGAGGAAGCCAGAACTAATTAGATCTGAGAAGGGGGGAAAAAAACAGATAAAAATTTTGTCAATAATGAAAGAAAAAAAAATAGGAAAAGAAAAGCTCAAATAAAATTGGCCCTATGAAAAGCTCAATTTACTAAACTTCACAATTCACTGCATTTATTCCAGGTCCCTGCTTTTTCTCTAGGGGAACAATTTATCAGATTTTTTTTTTTGAGGCCCGGCGGCCTTTCAGGTGCATGTATTCAGTGAGAAGAGAAATTTTTAGAAGCATCTTATTCAAAACGCAGAAGGAGCTCTGTGGTCAAAGATACCAAATTTTTCAGCAGGAGTGTTTTAAGTTCCAAAATGCCATTATTAAGTTCGGCACCTTTTGAAACTAACGGAGTCAGTGCCAATTTTATCACTTCATAATTTGAAAAGGAAAGGACACTGCACACTCCTTATGCAAAATGTGCCCTTTTTGATTTCCGATTTCTAGATTGCATTAAACTCGTCTACAGATGCTGATCAAAAGTCATCATTGTGCCAACTTTCTACAAAGAATCGTTTTCATACGATCTCCCCCCCCCCCCCCAAGTTTCGTTAATTCCTTGAATAAAAGAAGCAGCAATTACAGTACTGGAGTACGGTCGGCTGTGTCTCAATAAGGAAATCCGGAGGCAGTCTTAAATCGGATTCCTCTTGCTTTTTTACTTGGCCATCCAAATCAGTTTCTTTCTCTGTCCCACTCTCTTCTTTACCTCTCACCAGTTGGGATTTTTCTTGTTTTTATCTAGAACGTTTAAGAATCGTTGAAAGAAAGAGGAGTTTTCCTGATTTCTAATCGCTGCGATGCCTTCTTGTATTCAAGGAATTTTTGAAACTTACGGAGGCGGATTATGCAAAAACGGTGCATTGCAGAGACTTGGCGCAAAGATAACTTTCTGTCAGCATCCATTGACAAGTTACATGCAATAAAAAAATTGGAAAACGAATAGGGCACACTTTCCCATGAGGAGTGTGCGGAGTCCTTTCAAAGAGAAAAATAACAGGAGTGTGATCCTAAAATCTGTATTTTTCGAGACTAAACAAAAATCTCATCTAGTTCGAGTACATTACATGTCAGGGTACGAATTTATGTATTTTCTTATAGTTCAAGAGCCAGACAAAATTTAGGGACAAAATCGTAAATTTAGTTTTGATCACTTAAATCTGCACAGGCATGGAAAATGGTTGTCTGCCTTGTAATGGCACATGCTATAACTTGGCAGAAAACCACTTTCCGTGTCAGAGCATGTAAGCGTCTGGCTCTTGATTAAATGTTTCCTCTGAAAATTTCAAGTGAGCAGGACACTATTCCCACTTCCAAATCATTGAATATTAACCCAAATAAGAGCTGAGAGACATAAGTAAAAGCTTGAAACTGTGTGTTTTCTCCTTTTCCTACGATGGACAGCATAACAGCCTCATTTTTGCCACTACATAGACATAAGAAATTTGGAGAGCAAAGGAGTAATTTTAACACCGATTAGAGGAAAACATTTGAGGTATAAAACCAGGTACTTACATTATCGACCAGGTCACCCTCCTCAGTGTCGCTGATTTCATCCCCGAACTCAATATCTTCATCCATACCGTCGTCCACGAATGTGACTGTGTCGTTGATACGAACTGGAAGAAAACAAATAATGCTTTGAAAGGATGTGTCATTGGGTGAGGAATTCAACCAAAAATTTTTGGTCAAGAAACTGGTTAAACTATCAAAGGAGATTCTCTGACTAAAAATAAGTAAAGTAGAGGAATGGTGGGTAATTATTGACACAATAAAAAAAAGGTGGAAAGAGACCAAAAATAAGGTAAATCCATGTTGGTTTATATCAACCATTTAAGTCATCATAAATTGTTTGAACAAATGCACTTTTTTTGGGAATGTACACATTTACAAGCTCCTTTGTGTTTAACAAGCAATTTAAAAAATCAAAGACATTGAATCACGTACACCATGCGTTCGGCTCGGTTTAGTACTGGCGGAGCGAGGCAAGTCTCTGGGAGCCCCATGAAGGGCGGGCGGGGAAGGGGAGAGAGCGTGTGTCCCAAGCACTAGAAGAGGCAATGGAGAATTCATGCCCGCGCTCGGTTTTTCACGAATATCTCATTTAGAGTCCATTTTCAGACAAAATTCCTAAGAAGAAAAGTTATAGAACACATAATTTTACACCCAATTGGCATTGTTTCATTTTGCCGAACTAATTATTAACCGAGGAAAAAAGCCTCACAATCCGACGAAAATTCACTGGAGCCGCTACTGCGCATACGCAGATGTGCGCAACTGGGACACATGAACTCATCGATGCGGGTCGGTGCCACCACTCATCACATGCGAATTTTTAAAAGTTGCCTCGCCTTCCGTAACACAGGATGCACGGTCTACGTGATTCAATGTCTTTGTAAAAAATGGAGAGAAGATTTCTTTAGGCAAGAAAATATCCAAGAATCAAAAAAAAATCGGCACTTAGACTTAAGGTCAGCATTATTAATCAAGGGAACGTTCTCATTGAAGTGTTCTTGAATTTTTAATCATAACAATACTTTAATTTTTTTTAAAATCATTTTCTGAAACTTGAGAACCTACATCATTTCCTACAAGAATTTATTTCCTTTACTCCACCTTACTGCTGGCAAAGAAAATGGCAACATAAAATTAGAATGGAGAAAATGATTTTACAGTTTCATCCCTTTGCAAGGCTTAATGTAAAAAACGAACTTCAGGTCAACTTATTGCACTCTTCATTTTTATAAGGACATTAGATTTTTTGCAGGAGAAAAGCTATTTCCGAGAAGCTTAAACAAACTTTTGCTCAAATTTTTTTGAAAATTCCATTTGGTTCCATTTCCTGAAATACTGCTTGCATCTGATTCTAACAGGTGAGTGATAAAACAGGCAAAGAATATAGTTACCAGTTTCTGGAAATTCTCCGTAAGATTTGAGATTTCTAGCCTCATCAGGAGTGTATTTGAGAATCACATCAGCTTTAGGATCTTGGTATTCACGCAAACCTATTAGAATGATGTCACCTTGATTGATCCACACCTAATAAAAGAAAAATTTCATTTTTAAAAAAAAACATACAGAAGTTCTGATGATTAACTTGGGTCGACACCTTAACACCTCTTGAATAACCTGGATACCACCTTGCTGAGATTGTAAGAGGGAAATTTGAACATGCAAGATGAGGTAAGTAATTCAGATTTAAGTAAGACATTTTCGGACAAAAAACTTTGAGCATGCAAGTAACAGATTGTAAATGAAAAAATCATTAATTAATGCATGATGGATCGCTATAAAGTATCCCTGCTTAATAATTCTTCACTTGTACGAGCCTAATGTAGTTTACCATCGAGACTTGAATAAGTACAAAGGCGATCCAAAGGGTACTGCCTCTGTCGTTTTTTGAGCAAACTAAAGTAGATATCGAGCTGTACTTTGCATAATCTTGAATTCCTTTGAAGTACCTTTAAAATGAGTCTTTGTGGAGCTAAGTAAAAAATTGACTGATAGAATTTTGAAAATGGCATGTACAATCTACCCCTCCAAGACAATAGAGAGACATTTGATAAAACAATGCCTCATCAGATGAACTAATAATACAGACAATATGAATTAAAGATTATTTTACAGATGGAGACCAATGTGCTTAGTCGGTCTTCTTAAAGAATTCTGAAAGAATATGAAACACCTACATACCTTCTTTCTAAGTTTGCCTCTAATGTGACACAGCCGTTTAACTCCATCAAAACACATAGCTTCTAATCTGCCATTACCCAGCATTTTTGTAACTTGCGCATATTCTGAAACAGATGTGAAACAATATAATCCACGCAGAATTAGATAAAGTAAAATTTACCATTGCAGGGCAGCAGAGATTGTAGAAATTGGGAATCAAATTCCTAGGATTGGACAAAGTTATGTTTTAATGTACGAAAAACAACTTAAACAGGTAAAAAGAAACACTAAGAGAACAATTTATTTCAGGGAAAGGCTGCTGAAGAGTGAAATAGATCAAATACCGACATTAAGTAAAATCACGACGTTTCAGGATACTCATTTTCACGCAGAAAAAATTAATCGATGATTTGCTTTAATTGCAATGCCAGAACAGTTATGACCTCACAATTAGGAAGTTTCTACACCCTTGCTTTAAACGAGAGGCCTCAACGTCTCCTCAACCTGGGAAACTATGAACTGGTTCCGATATGATCTGAGGATAGGGACTTGGATAAAATGTGAGGGAATAACTGAAGAAAATAACTCCATCCACACAGTTGCTCTAATTATACTTCTATCGGTTATCTAATCAGTGGTTCTGTTTTGAATCGTAAAATACTATCTCAGGACTGCATCAACAGGAATTGGTTGCGTAAAAATGGTGGCAACATCATTGTTTCTGACAGCTGTTGGTCGTTTGCTAAGCTTCTCTCCTATGTATTTATAGAGGAGGTTTTTATGATGCCTACAAACAAATCATTTCCATTGAAACTAACAGCCTTTGAGTCAGAACTTTAACTCCATTGTCTTGAGACAACAGCAATGTGGTGCAATGTCAAATGAGTTGATTCTTAACCTACTTTAAACAAATGTGAATTCGTACCTTGTCCATCGACTTTGAAGACAAGTTCACGCTTCTCAGTTTCATTTTCATTCTTTCCTCTCCTCCGATTCTTACCTCCCTTTCCTGCAACAGACAAACACAGTATTAGCGCGGTAAGGTACGAATGGACCCCTCATTGATCAACTGGGATAAGTACCTTGGAAGAATGTGAGCAGGACCAGACAAGTAAGATTTAGACTGTAATCAGTAATGCTGTGGAGGGAATAGTTACGGGGCTCTTGCAAATGACGATGATTAGTCAGAATGACTAGAAAACCCTCATCATTTGAGGGCCCAGCGGGACACCATACTAGATGTTCTTCAATTCCAAGCTACTGAGATAAGAATTAGGATTTGAAAACTTCTGAAGATTGGGTACATACCTTTGTTCTTCGGCATGATTAAAACGCTGAAAACTTGACACACAACTTGAATTTAATGATTATTATCAATATGTCAACAATGACAAGAAATAGCCACCATTGCTAGATTCACGAGAAAGGATCTTCTACTTCCGAAATCAAAGTAGCTGCTTTGTTCTGGAAAATTCCTCTGACAGAAAATAATGGCACTGTAACGTTACTAAGAATTTTTTTACAATGTAAAGAAATAAATTTGAAATTTCCAATTATGAAAGAATTTCATGAGAGGAAAAAATTATTTTAAATTGTCACAAATTGGAAATATCATTAATCGTTACGAGTAGTTGGGATTTTAACTTACGTTGTACACGAGGTTTGTAGCGCGCATGTGCACGACGTGTGAGTGACGTCACAACGTCAATCTAAATATCAACCGCGAAAATTCAAATATGCGCTCCTCATGTAAATGAGTGGAAAGTTACTTCACATTCACAATCAATTTATACCTACCCGAAAGTCGAAAGCGATTCAGCTTTTAATCACCAGCATAGCCAGTGGCTTATTTTCGATGATAGAGACAAATAACCTTCATCTGTCATTTGCGGCGAATCGTGCCTCACTGAAATTTGTGTATGTACAATGTCTGCTGAATGATTCTCACTTGATTTCTTAAGTTAAAAAAAAGCGACAGAAGTGTGAGAAGAAAATAGACCACCCACCATCATCGTAGTTTTCTTCGATTCGGAAAATTAAGTTTCAAAACGAAGCTGTAACGAAAATACATCTTTATCTAAAATTGAGTTCTAATACTTCTTTAGCAAATTGCCACACCACTAATTATAGCAGCCCCCCCCCCCCTCCAATCAAAAATTATGTAGTAGAAAATTAACGGAAATAAAAATGCAGTTGATATGGGGCAGACGGATAAAGCGCCACAAAATTCATTGATGTTAAAGAAACAACTGAAGTTGGAGCATCCGCATGTCTCCATTCCAATGGTTTAAAAATCGCCGACTATGTCTGACTTCTTAAACAAACAAAAAAAGAAAAGAAAGAAAAAACGTTCTTAAAATTTTCTGTGCGTCTTACTAAATGAATGAGGAATCTTCAATGGAAATTTTAGGAATAACTGAGAAGTACTAAAGAAAAACGGCATACTTCGAGACGTAACAATCAGAGCCATGTATTTTCTAACTTAATTCATCTCTGGCTTTATGCTTATCTCTTTTATTTATTTGTAGGCATGATGGGATGTACCATGACTTTCGCACAAATTCCGATTTTATCGGTGATGCACTACATAAGAATTAAATGCATGGTGTGTAACGATATATTAAATAAATCATCTTGCCGACATGATAACGTACAAAGACGGACCATTTCATGGCGAGGATGACCTATACTGCCGTGCTAAGGAAGAACGCCATATGAACATCCGAGAGTTGTCAAATTTCCCCGGATGAAACATGCATTTTTGACGAAATTAATGCATATTTTTCCTTGAAATTTTCAGATAATTTAGATTAAATTGTGAACAAAATAGTCTGAAAAATTGGACTTAACTTAACTTCCGCCGCTGCGCCGCGCTGATCGCACTGTGTTTGGCGCAATGCGTGAAGTATTCCTGCAGTCTTGTAGGCGCTATGCGTTTCAAGCCAACCGCTCCTGACCGCACTGTGTTTGACGCAATGCGTGAAGTATTCATGCAGTCTCGTAGGCGCTAATATGTGTTACATGCCGACCGCCGAGCCGAGGGCATTGTCCTTTTCATCTCAAGTCCTCGTCATCATTCCTCTCTGCGCTGAGCTCCAGGCCAAATTGCGTGTTTAGTTCCTCTATTAACTCGACTAATTAAAGATACTGTCTCTTGTATCACCGAAAAACGACAAAATTAGAAATTACTATACTCTTAGGAAAAAGATATTTTGTTTCCTTTTCTTATTGATAATTTTTTTTCTGAATCCGATTTTTTTTTATACCTACATTTAAAAAAATTGCAAAATTTGCCGCCCTCTAAATTTGCCGCCATGGGCCGCGGCCCATGTGGCCACCCCCTTAATCCGGCCCATTACTTACGTGATGTGGTACCACCCGAAAATGAAAGAACCCTCCCCCCCCCCATCGAGCCCCCAAAAAAGAGAAGAAAAATAAAGGAAATCAAGGAAAAGGAAGAAAAATCGGGTGGAGAGAGATCATGACGATATTTTCGTCCAGAGGAACGAGTGGAAGGATTCGAAGTCGGACGAAAAAATTTTTGAACGTAAGGAATTGGAGAGTCTACCTCTAAGTACCTATCTCATTTTTCTTCAGGAGGTTAGTGGATTTTTTCCATCTCATACTTAAAACAAAACATTCCATTAGGTCTTGTATGAACGGTTTTCCATTTTTTAAGGTCTTTTTGGGGGAAAATTGTGGAGAGCCTCTCATCATTTTTCATGATTGACATTGTTAAAAGGTGGGGTTTTACGGGGTTAAAATCCTGAAAATTTTCCGGGGGAGGCCCAACGTTGGGAGGTTTGTCCCCCCCCCCCCCCCACCTTATCCTGCATACGCCCCTGAATGTAGGTTTGATGGTTGCATCGTAAAGTGCGGAAATCAAGCGCGCAATTATTCGAAATTCAAAGTTTGGCCGGATTTACGTAATTTCTGCCCCCTGCCTTTCACTACTATGCCTGCCGCCTTCATAAATTGACGCGGTGTAGATGGGAGGGGGTCATGCTGTTCGTAAATCGTCACCTTCCAGGCAAAGTATCACAAGCGCCATGCGACGTTTAAAAATTTCCGCCTCCATTTTATTTTTTTACAGAAAAATTGTTCAACGAAGCTGTCCGAAAATTTCACTGAATTTTCTTTGTGCTGCCGATAAAATTGAGTGAAATTTCCCGACAGATTCAACCAACAATTTCTCAGTAAAGAAATAAAATGGCGGCGGAAATTTTTAAACGTCGCATGGCGCTTGTGATACTTTGCCTGGAAGGTGACGAATGACGTAGGCACAGATACCTCACACCTTCTTTATGCAGATTTTCACTCTTTTTCATCAACAAACTTGCAGTTTCCGTAACTCATCATGTTGCACCTTATTTCCTCCATTGTTTGCCGTCCCCCTAACTTTATACGCACATCACGAAATCATCAATTTTAAATTGCATAATTTTTCGGCGAAGGAACCCGGAAACCGGAAATGCATGTACCAGAAGCTGTCAAAAAAATTGAAATTGTCCGCCGGTCGCCACCGGTTCATAGCAAGCTTCCCATTGGTGGGCATTGTCCACCACTGTTGCAATCTATAATCAACAAAACACAGTTCTCTTCCAAAATATCTTACCACAGGAACTATTTTGGAGGATGATAATAATGACTCATGCTATAACTATGAATTATTTATTCTCCCATGATCTGAGCGGCTGGGCAGTCACCGAACAACGATAATTATTTTGATGCAATTTTAATTGTTTTAGAAATATATATATATATCTGTAAAGCGGCAACACTGTATAGGCGCCATGTGTTTATGTTTGTAATCTCTCTTTCGATGGAGCAAAAAAAGTGACCGATTATTCAAACTGAAGTGAAAATTGTTCTCTTTTTCGAATTTTCCAACATTCCGTACGTATCATTGTAAATGTGAAGTCCATCTATCCATCGGTTCAAGTTTCACTCCTGTTTGTGTGCCCGATTAGCAAGTGTATAGCATAGTAAGTGTCTAACAAGACAACATCATGATCTCCAAGTAAGCAATGGAGCAATTAAGCAAGACGGAATATCAAGTGTGGGCAGCGTGGGATGGCGTGAATTTGATACCGTTTAAGCAATTCACTCTCTATCTTATTTGAGAAGCTAACGGACGCAGATCATGACAAATATCCTCAATGTATTCTGCTCAAAATTGCATCATGTAAGTAACGGTCTATTTACTTACATTAATTTGTTTCGTGGTTTCAACAGCACATGACCCGTCACATGGTTCATCTAGATTTAACTGAAAGTCGCAGTTGTTTGTTTTACCAAAATTAGCTGTGGCTTTTACATCCCCTGCCTCAGCTTATTTGAGGTGTAAGAGTGAAGGGAGCGCTCAGTCGCCTAATAGCATATTGTGTGTTGCGACTTTGTCTATTAATGAAAATTATCTTGGTTCCTTCACTGAGATCAATTGGGGCAATGATTTTAATTGGTCAGACCAATTACTTACCATGATTTTAATGAAAGAATGAAGGGAAAAACATCCCCTCACCCTGTAAGACAAGTCTGCCGCGGAAGTCGGTGAACATTGAAACGTTGGTCAATTTCTGCTGAAATAATGGTTCATTTTTTTCTCTAAGTCAGATGCGGAAAGGAAAGGTGTAGCTTCAACCTACAATCCAAAAATTATTTCATTCAAGTTCGGCCAGCCTTGTTTTGCTCTTAACTTAACGCCAAAAGTGGAAAAAAATGGTCAAGTAATACCCTTACGCTGCTTTTTTCGGCAAATGTCTCTTTAAAAATATCCAAAATATCATTTATATCATTGTATATGAATATATCATTCAAATACCTAAAATAAAATATTAGAGTTATATTAGAGTATAGCTATTAATATTAGGTAGAGGTAAATGTAACTGAAACCATAGTGCAGCAAATATTCCATCTGTGAAACAGAGAGCCAAATCTGTGCCTACGGTTCCTTTGGTTCTGGCCCTTGTGAAATTTTGGGGGCTCTCAAGAGTTTTTTCTTCTTACCCGAGAGTACTCGCAAAATTTCAAGCCTCCATCTTAGTTAACTCTGAAGTTACAGGGGTGACTTGGTGACATCTGGTGCTTGCGGTACAGGACATTTGGATCACCCCATATACAACTCTCCTCGTGACTGAGGCAGGTACCTCGGTCACATGCATCCAGCCTGTTTTGTTTAATTATTTTGCATTTTTGTCTTTTCCTTAGGAGGCTCCTTTTGATCTTTGTTCTCGTTTTTTGTCTGGGTGTGAAAGCGTCATCAGAAAATTACTATGAGATCCTAGGAGTTGCAAAGTATGCTGATAATCTTGAAATCCGCAAAGCTTTCAAGAAGTTAGCCGTCAAATTACATCCTGATAAAAATCAGGTAAGCTTTTGCTACTTCTGAAATTTTACAGTATTAGGAGAAGTTCATCTTTCAAAGGAGAAGATTCTCGATTTTTTCTGGATTTTCTTTTGTACGTCTTTCTGTAAAGTCACTGAAAAATCATCTAACAACCACTTTGACTCAGTTTTCTCAACACCTGAAAGTATTGGCACGCAAAGTTATTTTTGACACTTTTTCACGACCAAAGGGCGCTGTGCTCCTCATCATAATTACAGTTTTCCCTTGGCTCTATTACGTACAGGATGAACATTGTTTTTTCATTTTTCCTCTCACCTGTAAAAATTTTAGAACACTTACGAAGATTTTAGTTTTCTTTTTTATTATTATACTTTAAAAGTTATGATTGGTCAAGTGTGACGCTCTTATTGTCAGAACTTCACACCTACATATCAGAACCTAACCCAGAAATCTTTTTATTTTTTTGTAGGAATTGTCAGATTAAAGGGACACATTAGTCAAAGAGATATATGAAAAGCATGACCACTTACTTACCTCCGTTGCAATGATTTAAAATCTCTGCTCCTAATTTATTTTTGAAGGAAAGAAAGTCAATTTTATGGCTCAAAATTTTCACAGAGTACTCTCCCAAAAGAGAAGGAAAAGCAAACTAATTCTCAAAAAGTTAAGTTGACTAGTTTCCCAAAGAAGAAATAAAATATGAAAAGGAATCTGCAATGTCACCAACAGAAATACACTGCTCGGCACTTTGGCCATCGATATGGCATGTTGACGGTGAAACTACCAGACCTAGTATCTCGGTTTGCAGTGTTGTGGACTTCCCCTTAGTCTTACTTTATTTTCAAGTGGGAAACTACCCAACCGCAATTCTTGAAAACTTGAGGGGTTTTTCCTCTTTGTGTCAAGGGAACTCTGTGAAAATTTCAAGGCATGATATTGACTTGTTCCGCTTCAAGTGAATAAAATGTGAGCGCAGATTTTTAAACACTGCAAACAAGGTACATAATCTGGTAGTTTCATCGTAGGTGTGAGTTTTAATCCTCTCCTACTTTTATGGAGGAAAGGGAAGGAACAGGAAAGCTAGACTTCCTTTTATAGTCGTCCAGACCTGATGGTCTAAACAACCAATTTTTAGTATCATGTGGCGAGCGTGAGGGTGGCCCATTGATTTGACCCATTTGCATTCCTCATTTTATCAAAGGTGGTTGAAAGCCAGTTTTCACATAATTCTTCTCAAAATGCCCACCTTAGGATGATCCAGACGCTCATGCGACTTTCATTAAGTTGACTCGGGCATATGAAGTCTTGAAGGATCCAACACTGAGGAAGAATTATGATAAATTTGGAGACGAGAAGCCAACAGAAGTGCCAAAGTATCACAGTTGGAGCTACTATAGTGATGATTTTGGTCTCTACGATGATAACCCTGAAATTGTCACCCTCAGCACTTCAGACTTTAGTAAGTATCTTCCTGCCTTTTTTTTATGCTTTAACAAATAATTATTAGGTTGGATTTGCATGTCCAAGATAGATTCTGATTGAAGGAGCTACATAGCAACGACATTACATAAAGCTGGAGGATTATCATTGCATGGAAGGGTAGGGGTATTACAAGTATTTTGGTGTTCGGCTGGCTCTGGGTTGAAAGATGGATTGGGCAATTAAAGACAGAATCATCCGAAGAAAGAGAACTATTTTAATGCTGGACAGGGTCTTCACATTTATATTTACAGAGCTGGACCCTCCGGAATTTACCTTTTTATGGTTAAAATGGCAGCATCTTTCATTTACTCATTCCCAAATAATTTTTCTATTTTTATTTTGGTTGAGTTTGACTCCGCTTTTAGAATTTGTATTCCTGGCAAAAGTAAAAGAATGTAGTAACTCTGCTCATAAGGCTAAAGTGTCTGTCTAATCTAATCGTAGACTTTTTAAGATTAATAATTTAAGAGACCATAAAAAATGTTGATCTTTCATTACATGTAATTATACTAAAAGAATGCAATTTTTCCCCTTTTTAGAGGTGAATGTTGCTCGATTTGAATCTCAATGGTTCATCAAATTTTACTCTCCAAGGTGCTCCCATTGTCATTATCTTGCTCCGACATGGAGGAAATTAGCCAAAGAATTGAAAGGAGTGATCAAGTTTGGAGCAGTCAACTGTGAGGAAGAGTGGAACTTATGTCGACAAGAAGGCATTTTGTCTTATCCAACTCTCATGCTCTATCCAAGTGTAAGTAATATTTTTCAGCACTAAGATTGTTGACAATAACTTGAAGCCTAATTTTGAGCACAAAGTAACATCATGTTATTTTAATGCTGACCAGCCTTTTATTTACTGCCTCCCGGTTGTTTTAATGTCCAACCATCAAATGAATCTGTGACAATGAAAACACACAAAAACGCGGAAACTTAAAAATGCCCAATTTTCATTTAATCCATTAAAGATGGTGCATCCATGTTTACATGGGCCTTCAAAGTGTCCCAAGTAAATTGTCCTTTTGGCACCAAGTAGCTTTTTCTTAGACCAACTTCTTCACCTACCGAGCAGTTATTTGTATCTCTTGAACATTTTCATTTTTCCGAGTTGGTGTGTGCTCATTCTTTATGTAGATTCAATAAATTGTTGCGTTCATAATAATTTTAGGAATTCAAAAGCTGTTCAAGATTAGCTTCCAAAATTGTTGGTAAAAATTCAAGCCCGGCACGGAAAATTTCATTGCTCTATGTTCTAAGGATCGGCTGTAGTGTAACACCAGGCCAGCGGCCCGATTATTGAAACTATGTCGACCTGACATGACAAGACATAGCCCTATCTTAACCATGCAATATATCGCTATTCGATGTCTTATCGGGCTGCTTTAAACTTTCAATAATCAGCCTGCTGACATGCTCATCTCTGGGGTGCTGTTTTTGGAACAGCACACTACAAATTTGAATTTCTGTAACTGATTTTTCATAATTTCAAAGATAGGAAATATAGGAAGGTGAACTTAGATCTACAGGTAAAGTAACAAGCTTTTAAAACCAGCTTTACTAGTAAATTCAAAATACATTTTATTTTTATGTGGAGGGGCTCCGTTCATTTTTAACAATCTATGAGACTGTATAGTGGATTTTTCATTTTCCCTCCTTCACGAATATTTATACATGTATCATAATTTTTTTCTTTTCTTTTTTAACAGCGCATTCAGTACAACGGTGACAGAGATAAAGACACGCTAGTCAAGTTTATTTTGAATCATGTAGAAACCAAAATTATTCATATTAATTATCCAGATGATTGGATGGCTGATGTTCAAGAGAGCAATTCAAAATTGTGGATGTTTCTCCTTTGCAATTCTGAAAAGTATCCTGCCTGTATCCAGAGCGATGAAAGAATCAAACTAGCTGCGATGTTGGTGAGTCTTGATCCAATCATCCATTGATTTCCGGTGCATTCTTCCCACTCTAATTGTTTCAGTATTGAGAAGAACTTTTGGGTTTTTACTTTGAATCAGTCAGGAACTCATCTTTAACATGAACACCAAATTAGTAAAAATCACAAACTACAAAACTTTGCACACATGCACAAATGCTAGAGTGAAGTCCCTAAGAAAGTTATCCCCATAGTTTTCAGTAACAAAGGGACTGAAATACTGTCCCGTCCGTGGGTGGTAAATATCGCCAACCTCATCTAAGATTTACTCTGTACACGTACTGAATGAATGGAAGAAGAGCGCAAGGCGATATTAATGCTCATTATAGCATCATTTGTTGCAAGTAGGAAAATTGTTCACCATTACATGCAGGTCTGGCAAATGACAAAATAGCGTAACACAGGAATTCCTTTCCTTATCTTGGTTTTCTATGTAATAAATTCAATAATTTATACTTCATCCTAATAAAATGATTTCCTTTTGTGTTAATTTTAGGCTAGTTTTGTAGGCTTTGGTGTTGTTGACTGTCGTGAAGCCGAGGACATTTGTGAAACCCTGAGCAATCATGAGAATTCTAGCTCGGTTGTATTCTGGAATAAAGCCGAAAAATCAGGAACCTTGATATCCTCCAATGAGCCAGAGGAAATAACTAAAATTGTGTTGGATCTTCTACCACCTGTACCTTCCTTGAATGCTGATACAGTTGAGGTAAATTCATCACATATGCATGATCAGGATCTGAAACTTAAGCCTTTCATGAACCTAAACCACTATTTGGCCTAACTATTTGAACTACATTCCATCTGAGGAAGAAATCAACAAGTTGAGGTCTTTGCTTGTAACTTGAATGAAAGGAACTCTAGGTGATCTTCGAAGATATTTGTGAATGATGACTGTAACTGGTTTCATGCTGCAAGTAGACACTTATCAGTCAGTTAAACTAACGCATGACTCTCAGGAGCAGGTGCGATGCATGAGGTCTAAATTGGAGGGGCGATATTTAAAAAATTAGGTATGCTTCAACTTGCGGGTTCCTAAGTGAGAGAACTGAAGTCTAAGAGTTGGTCAAAAATTACCTTTTGATGATCTCATTCCAAAATGTGAGAAAGGTGGGAGGCTATAGCCCCTAAAACCCCATAAAATCACCATCAATGGTCATAAGTGAAATTCATCTATATATTGAATGTGGCACGATTTTTTTAGTACATAATGTTTTCAAATCTTGCAGAGTATAACGGAACAGCTGAAAGAGGAGACAAGCTCTCCATGGCTGTTGATTTTCACCATTCAATATGATGAAAAACTGGATTTAGAGTTGAAAGCTTTGCCATCTCTATTGCCGAATATCAATGTTGGTAAGCCTACATTATATTGTCACTCATGCTTTTGCCATCTCCTTCAATCCTATTCTGCAAAACTTTCATTTTCCAAAGGTAGAAGGATTTCAGATATTGCCAAATTCCTTCTGATACAAACCGAATTTTTTGAAAATCTTTATTTTTATATTAATTCTTGGAATTTTTCATGGAGGATTATTCACATTTTAATGTTAAGTGTTTGAAACTTTCAGAAGAAAACATTCGTAACTTTCTAGGAAGTGAATATTTTGTTGAAAGTCTGACATTGATTGAATGTTCACAGCAGAATAAGTCCCAATTTGTTGCATTGCACGTGAGATTATCTTTTTTAAAATCCTCAAATGAGCAGACAGCGGCAGAGGAGTGACTAAGCATGCATTGCACCTCTGTCCACTGTTTTGAGGATTCTCAAAAAAATATCTTATGTTTGATGAAAAAAAAGTGAAACTTATCATCTTTTCTCTAGTTCTTGCAGAAAATTCCTGAGAGTCGAATTTTGAAGTTTTCCTCTCTTAATTTTTTTTCTTTTTTTTCAGTTATTTGATCGCAAAAAAAGAACCCATATTATTCCCCAAAATGGCAGAAATTTTGGCACAGCCAGATGACTCTCTTAATCGCCCTAAAAGTAGAGGGTATCACAAGGCCTGTATTTTTTAAATTGAGGCTCCTGCTTTCTCTTTGGGTTTTCCTTAACCTATGCAAAACTGTTGACTCTCTGCTCATTTTTATTGTCATCTCAATGTCCTTGTTCATTTCAGGCAAAGTGCACTGTGCCCAAATGAATACTTTTTGTCGGAATTTATTCATCATGCGATACCCTGAATTCATCGTATTCAAACCAGGAGGAGGACATGAGTTTTATCATGGGCATCATTTTGCCTATGACATAGCTATGTTTGCTCAAGAAGCAGTGAAAGCAAAAAATTTTAGAGCAATTTCTTACGAAGAATTCCATGAATCAGTTGTAACGCAAAAGCCAGGTACCTAATGTTTTTATCAGTTCGTAACTCATATTCCTTTTTTGCGAAATCAATACAATCGATCCTTAATTATAGCTCCTCTACAAACTATGTCTCTGCTATTAAAAATTATTCTACTCTATAATCTTTAGCAACTACTGTGTCAGAGAATGAGGGTCATGGACTTGAACTAAAAGTAGAATAGCCATGATCCTAACCATTTCTGAAAGCAAGACCTTTCCATTGGAGACTGGTCCAAGAACTGAAAACAAGATTTCCATTCTAGACAAGTATTGTAGGAAGGACTTTCATGAGTGTCCAAAATTTGGTAGTTGTTATCTTTAGTTTGTGAAACTTTATTTGATTCCTTAACTCTTAAATCACAGAAAAGTATCTGCCGAATGAAAGAGTATCAAATAGCTAAAAAAACCTCTAATATTTTTCAGACTCTAAATCATCACCATGGGTTGTGGACTTTTATGCTCCATGGTGTCCTCCTTGTCTAAGCCTCTTACCACAACTCAGAGAAGCAAGTATTCGGGTAGCAAACGTCAATTTTGGAGTTGTAGATTGTACAGTTCACCACCAACTCTGTTCAGAGCAGAATATAGGATCGTATCCCACAACAATATTCTTCTTTAATGGAACCCGCAACAACTACAAAGGACCTCAGTCTCCTGATGAAATCGTTGAATTTCTAAATGATATTCAAAACCCTATCGGTATGTATTGATATTCGCTTGTCTCGGTATTTTTAATGTGACTTATTGAGGTTCTCAGCACTGAGAAGGAATTTAAACTACATATATGTTTCTACTTATAGTGTCAAAGAAAATATTCTCTTATCACAGATTAGATGCGATTCGTTTGCTGCAATAATTGTTTTCTACACAAACACAAATTGTTTTCTGTTAAAGATTTTTTGTTATTTGCGACACTTTTTCACTACCCATGAGAGCAATGAAGCTAGAAGTGAGGTCAGAAATCCTGTTATGAAGTGTTACAGTTTCGCCGTAACGTCCTCCGATAGCGGCACGATTGTTCCACAGCAATGTTGCAGTAACATTGTTAGAGTGTGCAAAAATGAATAGGAACAAGCCACTCCTCTTTGACAGAAACTGAATCCGAATAAAATACAGTGGGCCTGTTGCAAACTTTTGCTAGAGCAAAAATATGAGTTGTTACTCCTAGAAAGTGTCTCAAAAATCACGATGAGTGCATGGGCAAAATCTAAGATGCACTCCTTACTTCACAATTTGCGTAAGAAATTTGCGTTTTTTCGAGCTTCCCGCTTCAAAAACGATACCAAGGCACAAGTGAACATTTCGTCAGAGGAGTCATCCATCCAACCCCTGCTCACAAGGATACTCCGCAATATTCAACATAGCCAACGCCAATCCGCCAAAACACATTTGACAGGACGATGATTCTAACCACCTGATAATAATTGGCGTGTTGAGAAAATCACATTTTTCTCACGTTGTTAGATATCTGCCTTGATTGACCTTGTGCTCTCCTCAACTTGTGCGCGGAAGCGTTGGCCATGTTGAGCAGGGATTGAATCGAACGACTCCTCTAACAAAATGTTCACCTGTGCTGTAGTATCCTTTTTGAAGCAG
The DNA here is from genome assembly GCF_918797505.1 of Bemisia tabaci. Taxonomy (NCBI): domain Eukaryota; kingdom Metazoa; phylum Arthropoda; class Insecta; order Hemiptera; family Aleyrodidae; genus Bemisia; species Bemisia tabaci. The sequence goes on along the minus strand of NC_092793.1, from coordinate 20,306,194 downwards.
AAATCTTAAAAAAACGCAAATTTCTTTTGCAGATAGTGAAGTTAGGAGTGCATTTCAGAATTTGCCGATGCGCTCATCCGCCGATTTCTGAGACGTTATCTGTAAGGAACAACTCTCATTTTTGCTCTAGCGAAAGTTTGCAACAGGCCCATTGCTGCGAGCTGTTCCGAATTTTAACATTTAAACATTAAGTATGTCGGAAGGATGAAAGATTGAAGAATTATTTTACAGAAGATTTTCACATAGAAATAGCTGAAAGTTGGTTTGCAGTCAGTTGCATTTATTTTACAAGAATAGCAAATTGATTTCCATCACAAAGATGCAATACTTTGTTGAGAAAATCTTGTCGCTTCAACAAGAGTCAAAAATGCATTAATTTTTTCTCATCATTCACCCACAAGAAGTCCATTGCTGTCAAATTACATAATTCATCAATGTATTATTGTATAATCAAAATTCCATCGTTGATATTCTTGTAGTGATAAAATTGACGGAAGAGACCTTTTACCGTTCAGTTGGAAGAAAACCTAAGGATGCTATTTGGGTCGTAGACTTCTTTATGCCATGGTGTGGTCCATGCCAGCAGTTAGCGCCGCAGTTCAGAAAGTTAGCTAAGGTAAGTTTGTTGGATTTAGTCCTTTAAGTATCTTTAGTCTGTAATTTTTATTATTCTCTGCCTATTATAGTGACAAATTCCCAAGTGTTGCCTTCGACAAAAATTTTCATAGTGAATATTCTTTTTTGTTTTTGACACAATCAAGAGGCTGTACATGTGTCAATCAGTATAAAACCGGTTATAGTAGTTGACAGCGTTCATATTTTACTGCTTTTTTTCTTGTCGTAAGAAGACTAGAAGCAAGGCGTGGTGAAAGGGCTATTCAGTAGGGTGCGGCTTATTTGTATGCTGAAAAAAAAAGTTGGAAAAGTTCAGCTCCCCGGTTTCCAATAGGTGCCAATACATCAGGAAATAATTCCTGTAAAGTTTCAGACCGATTGGAGCATTTTTAGAACCCGCCATGTGATCAAAAATAGCTTTTTTCTGCAAGAAAATTGCGTCATAGCAAACGAATGCTTTTTTTCAAAATTGAAGACCGTGAAATTTTACATAAGAATCATATTACAGTAAGACCTCGAATTATCGGATCGCGATTTCACGGATTCCGTGATTTAATGGATGGATCCTCCGATCCCTTCAGCGAGACTGACTAGTGCAATTTAGTGGATTCCGCGATTTTAAGCTGTTTGAGCTTGATTTAATCTTTCACCTCTGTGCCAACCTCTTTGGAAAGATGATCTAAGGAAAAATTTATAGAATAAATTCTCTACAATAAGAAGAATAACTCTAGTTCTAATTCTCTTTATAAAAAGAAATGTTGAATGTTGTTTCTGATGCAGAATTGAGTATCAAGTTTGTTCTTTATCTTAAATAAAATTTTTTGTTTTCTCACTTTAGTTGGTCTCTGGAATACCAAACATTTTCTTAGCATCAGTAAATTGTGAAGAAGAAGGTGAACTTTGCAGACAACAAGGCATTAGATCTTACCCTCACATTCGCCTGTACCCCCTTGCAAGTGAAGGCCTCAGCTCTTTTGCGTAAGTTGCTGGTGCATTGCTTTAATTTTTGTTTGAGTCGTTTTAACTGTGCTTCTCGTTTAATCCTTTGACTGGAAGACAAATAAGAAACAAAAGATGTTTGTTTCTGCTGAGCCAGTCTGGGATTCAAGTACGAGGGTCATCCAAAAAGTAAGATTCCCTACCTCGTATCATCTAAACGAAAAGAGACGAATCCAATCGGTAAAAAAGTCATCATTAGACTTACTCTAAGCTTTAAAACGAGCCCAAGTTTTTGAAAATTGGTCAAAGCGTTTGCAAAGAAACTCACTTTTACTGCGACAACCTTCTGTCACTGCGTGCCCACCTCCGAAGTTAGGATTCCAAGAGAGTTGATTATTTCAGACTCGGGTTATCGCTGCTGAGCATCATATCAAAAAGGACTTTAAAAGCTTTTAATGAGTAGACCTTGTCTCACTTTTTGACAGAGTCTCCACCTCTGTTTTGACACTTCTGTTATCAACCTTGCAGCTTTTTGATGTCTTTCGCGTAGAGGTTCTTGTTTTGGCACTGAAATTAGTCATTGACAGTGCTCTGCACTTCCAAATCAGTTGGAAACTGCTTTCCACCAAGGAATTTTTTCAGCTCAGGGAACAGATGAAAGTCACATGAGGGTAAATTGAGAGAGAATGGAGAATCGGGAAAATTTTCTTCAGCAATGCAACTGATTTGGAAATGCAGAGCGCTTTAAGTGACTGGTTTTGGTCATGGTTTTGGTACCAAGACAAGAGCCTCTACAAGGAAGGCATCAAGGAGCTGCAAGATTGATAACAGAAATGTCAAAACAGAGGTGGAGACTCCGTCAAAAAGTGAGACAAGGTCTACTCATTAAAAACTTTTAATGGCCTTTTTGATATGATGCTCAGCGGCGATAACCCGAGTCTGAAATAATCGACTCTCCGGGAATTCTGACTTCGGAGGTGGGCACGCGGCCACAGGAAGTTGTCGCAGTGAAACTGAGTTTTTTCACAAACGCATTTACCAATTTTCAAAAACTTGGGCTTGTTTTAAAGCTTAGAGTATGTCTAATAATAATGTGTTTACCAATTAGATTTATCTCTTTTCGTTTGGATGATACAAGGTAGGGAACCTTACTTTTTGGATGATCCTTGTATTAAGTAACTCATTTTTTGAGACCTCTCATTGATTTAAACAACATTTGGATCATTCCCTGACAGATGGTGTCACTCCTCAAAACTCAGACAAGTGGTAAGATCTTTTTAGGCTTTTTTTTAAACTTTTGTGTTGCTCAGAGATGCAATATATAGGTCTAAAGAAAGCAAATTTAATGCACTTACTCAAGTCCCAAAGCTCTTCATGGCTATCATGCAAAACAACAAATCTCTCAGTGTTTCAAAATTTCCACTCCTATTTTATTTTTTTGAACAGACACAAGCCAACTTTATAGCTCTATATTTATAAAGTATTTCTACTTAAGAGGAAAAATCAAGGAAGTTTTCAAAAAATTACGTTCACTAGTTTTCTAAAGAAAAAATGGAGTATGACTGGGAGTCTGCCACGCTGCAAACGGAAAGACATGGTTTTGCTCTTTGGCCATCGATAAGTTATCTGATGAATTTCTGATAAGAAATGGGTCGTTGCCCTTAAAAAATCCAGCCACGTGAATGCATACACATTCTGCTGGTCGAGTTGCACGAAAATCATGGTGGTCACCTAAAAAAGTTTGGAATCCACTCCATAGCGCGCAATTACTGTATTTTGAAACATGATTTGTATGATTTCAATTGTTTTCAAACTTTAGTTTCATTCTTCTTTCTTCGTTCTGAAAAAACAGAAGCTTTGAATCTATTGAAATTTTTGTAAGGAGCCATTCATCAAGAAGTGCCTTTTTTTTCACATTGGAACTGGTTTAAACTTTGACTTGTGTGTTGAATTTTCAGTATCTTCAGCGGTCATCAAAGAAACGTATTAACACTAAGAGTTTGGTTACTCAGTTTCCTTCCGTCGGTCGTGGAAGATCTTGACCCCAATTCATTTCCAGCCAAAGTAGTCGACTCTAATGATCTTTGGTTAATTGATTTCTATGCTCCGTGGTGTAGTCATTGCCATTCCTTTGAGCCAGAATTCTCTACTGTTGCTCAGGTGAGTCAATTACCCAGAAAACAAGTGTTGCCTTCTCAAAGTATGGACTGAATTACTCACTCTCATTTTTCTCTGTGCCAGTATTCAATACCAATACCTTACACCTAATTACACCTTAGTATATTTTAGTGGAACTAGATGTATCAAGATGAAACGAGGGTCGGCATACATACAAAAAATTCCAATCAGTGGCTATATGCGACGATTCAGCGTTGTTTCTTTGCAATCAAATTTTTCTATTCCCCTAAGATCTCCACAGAATTTCTTATTATCATGTATTTTGAAAATTTCCTTTTTTGCTTCAATTTTTTACGAAATTTCCGAAGGTTTCATAAGAAGGCCAACTTTCTTTGAATTTTCTTGAAAATCGCTCACCTGGCACTTCCTTGGTTTGATCTACCTGGATCGCAGAATTGAGATTTTGCAGGTGTCTCAACTTTTTTGAATTTCATCTTTAAACTGATACTGCTGGGAAAACTGAGTACGAGGATATCCTTGGTTTCAAAATTGAACAATTATTGGAGGAAATATGACAAAATAACCGAATCTGCTAAAATACATGTGTCTAAATGGAAAATGCCGCCAGATGACGTCACAAGACGGCAGATTTTCTCACTTTTAAATCTGTTTTTCACCAATTTTCCATACCAGAAAACAATTATGAAAAATACTGCGAACTCAGCTCATTAGGCTCTCTCAAATGAAGCAATAAAACTTCTGTGTGCAAATTCTCCATTGAGCATATTTTCCTGTCGCAAAAGTCCCTCAGTATGCGGCAAAGCGCGCCATGAAAGTTAAGTGTGACATATTGATTTTGGAATGATCCCAGTCATGAAAAAGGGAAGTATGTATTTCCCTTTGTAGCTTTATATTTAGAGACTACAATTTACTTACATTTAGAGTCCACAACATGAGTCTAACTTTATAAAACATTATCAAATGATGCATTTTCTGAAAACCCTTGCCAGGCTAGTAACGCAAGTTGAAACTTCATTCTCCTCCAATTCTTCATTTTAGACTTGAAAATCTGCAAAAATTTCATGGATTTGGCGTTTTGGCACGTCCATCCTTCACTACCATGTCTCCAAATTTTTGGGCGGCTGAGAACATTAGAAATAGATGAAGCGTTACTGATTTATGTAATTCGGTTAAATGTCGACTTCTATTTGTGGATTTAGACCTGATTTGCAAGTTCATGTTCACTTAATGTCTCCTTTTCCTTCACTCTGTCACACTTGCAAATGGTTTGTTTTTGCTTTGGAATAATTTATTGGTGACCTCATCATTTTGCATACTTGATGTGATGACATTCATTGTTATAATTTCTACATTGGTTCATTCAATGCCTGTCTCAAATTCATGTTATTAAATTTGCTTGATAAATTATATCATTGGTTTCAGAAACTGAGCAGTCATGTTAAGTTTGGAAAAATCAACTGTGATGCTTTCCATAATTTATGCCGGAATGCAGGAGTAAGTGGCTATCCGACAGTTCAATTCTACCATGCACAAGGTAATCGAGGTTATAAAGGTATGGAAATTATGAGTCAAAAAGCGAATGTTATCGAAGAGGCAGTTAGAAGTGTATTGGAAAGACAAGGCAAGATTATTGCCCATGATGAGCTGTGATAATAGTTTTAATCCTCGACACAAGTCATGTAGTGAAATCTCGCTAAATCAAACTATAGTTAAGACGAAATCCCACTTTTGTAAAAAATTCCTTTGGTCCCTAGACCCCGTCATAAGGCACAATGTTAAATTACTACGACTAAGACGAATTCGTGACTTTTATTGTGGAGGAAACAGTGCTTAAGTAAAAGAAAATTTTTTTGAAAAACCCAACAAAATTTGATTCTACTTGTGAAAAATCAAAGCAGAAGAGCGTTTTCAAAAAGAAGTAAAGTAACGTTACAAAAACAGACTCATGTTGACGTGCCTGTATTTTTGAAGGAAGTATAGAAGCAAGAGTTTCAAAATCTCTGACTTCTGATGTACTTCCATGACTTCTTTCATGAAAGAGATAAAATTTGAAAATTAATTAAAACATTTTTGAATTTATAACCGATTTTTGAAAAATCTGCAAAAGCAACTCAAAAAATCACTCGCAAGTTACTTAAATACATAACTCGAATTTTCAAACTCATTTTCTTCTAAGCAGCAAAGCCAATAAAACCAAAAGCTCTTAAGTTTCAAGTTCTCTTAGTCCCTTGAAAAGTTGACTTCACGAGATTTCACTGTATGAAGACTCGAAGACTGGGTGATAGGACATAATGTCCAAAAACAAAAACGTCCAAACGTGTGAATGTCCAACAAAATAAAAAGGCCAAAACCAACAAATTTCCAAATAAGTAAAAAGTCCAAAAAAAAATTAAGAAAAAAAGCGTCCAAAGTAAAAAGTTCAAAACTGGTAAAAATATGTGAAACGTGCCAGTTACCTGCATCATTCGGAATCATTATCCGAGCCCCAATCATCTGAAGAAGAGTCAGAGTTCAAAGCGTTGCCTGCTGCTGCTGTAGGTGCACCGCGGATGCGAATATTGTAGGCAATGCCTAGCAAGTATTTGGAGATTTCTTCAGCATTTTTAAATTGCTGGTAGCGTCTCGTTCGCATCTGTAGCCTTTCCTGATTTTGACGAGATTCCTTGCTGACCTGTTGCCAGATTCTAGTGTGCTCATTATCAAGCTGGATGCAAGTTTCCTCAGTATCAAGTTGGTCCTTCTAACTTTTTACTTTTGGACCCTTTTTTTTTGAACATTATGTCCTATCACCGTAGGCTGTAATATTTTTAAAACTCTAGAGTTACTGTTAATTCTTATTTTTCAGTCTATGGAAAATAAATCCATAACCACACATTCAGGGTCCTATATCATCCAGTCATTGATCACTTTAAGTTAGGATCATTGAACTAATCATCATTAAAAATGATTAAATTTGGAAGTATAGTTTTAGGTATTTGCTTTGTGTTGTCCTTCAAGGGTCTTACAACTCAGGAATTTCAACAGTCCCTGAGGAAAGTTTAGCGTTTTTTTCGTGATCACTGTCTCACCAGAAATAAAAGCTGGGCAATTCATCACTTTCATAGACTATTTTTTATTTTATCTTAGGACTTTGAGGCTTGTCCATTGTTGGTGATCTCTCTCAAAATTGGAACACATTTAGATCAGATTTTTTCATCGTTTGCATTGGCTCAAGCCAATGCAATTGAAAGCCTCCTTAGTTTTTACAGTTGTGTTTACCTACGCTACTCTCTTCTTACCTTTACTATAATTTACTAATAATACTCGTGTCTTTTTTTCTTCTATTTTTGTACAATAATCAAATTTCACCGAAATCGATGCATTATGGATCTTCAACCAGGTTTAGGTTTTTTTTTAAAAGAAGTTCCTTTGTATCCATGCGTGATGATGTTTCTGAAAATTTTCCCTAATGACCTGATTTTCTAATATACCCTTGTTATAATTTTTTTACTTCTTAGGGCTGGTTCTATTACCTCTGGTCCAATCTGTTTGATACATAACCAGCGGTCAATTAGACACTAGAATTTAAATGTAACCTCTGCTTTAAATATATGCCAGGTGATCAAGGTACCTCTCAGGTTTTTCTTGATTTTGCCCTTTATTGAGCTTTTGACCAGGAGTTCAGATCAGCAAGAGATGGGTAGATGACTACTTCTATGTTTTTCCTCTTGTCAAATGTAAACAGCTGTTTGATCAGACGAGATAAATTTATCCCTTACGTAGGGTAAGTTTAAAAGAAAGGAACCAAGTTACATTTTTATGAAACATGAGTTTTGAGTCATTTTAAACGCAAATTGTACATTACACTATCTCACTAGAAAATTTAAGCCCATGGATATTTGGACCAAGATCTAAAAAAATGCACCAAGTGGCAATTTAGAAAAAAGTTAACTCATCCAAGTAAAAAGATATCCAAACTCATGTTTGGATGAGTTTTGATTTCAACTAGTCCTACATTTTCTCTTGTCAGGAATTCAAAGTTGAGCATAAATATTTTGAACGCCCAAATATGTAATTATTAAACTTAATCCTTGACATCGAGTCTCACGGTTAAATACTTACTCAGATAACTAACTTCATAAAATTTCAAACCTCTTTCTGGGCTTAAATTTGAAGCAACTTGGTTCGTTTCTGTTTAACTCCATTCAGTTTGTGCTATTCTAACCGTGGACACAAAGTTCATTTTTAAGGCGCATGCTATAGGAGGGAAAAACTTTAGATCTCTCTTCCTTATTATAACTTATAGTTTCTTGGATCCTCTCGTAAAATGTTTCATTTCTTTAAAGAAATTTTTCCATTAGGTCCCCATTCCAATGTTTATTTCATTTCCCAAAATTTCTTATCTACCGATTGTTCTGCAATATTTACACCCCAGTATAAGTGCATTGTTGGAATAGCTAGCCAGTAGCCGAGAAAATTTCATCTTGGCTTCAGGGATGTAAGGCTCTACTTTTGTGTTTCATTTTTTGTTTAAAAATCTAAATCTACTGTAGCTTTAAGATAGAAATGATGAAGGTAAATTTATACCATAAGAAGCATACACATACATGTAAGCTGTGTGATTTTTTAAAGTGCTAATTTAATTATGAGCCTATTATTATTCCCAGGTCTTTTGTGCCAGAAGATCCAACTGTTTGCTTTTTGGCCATAGATAAAACCTGGTGAGCTGTATTGGTCATGTTGGAAGTATCGTTTAAGAGAGAAAAATAAGTGAACTTTACTCAAGAACGATAGACTACTTGAGCCTCTCTGTCTTTGTGCGGACGTACTGCTTTTTCAGTCAGAAATGGTACATGGATTACTGTAATTCATAAAAATAATATTTACTAAGCTGCCTTTTTGGTACCATTTCTCTCAGCTCCTCCTGTAAACCAGATAATGGTCAATAACTTTCAATTACCGGAAAAAAGGAGTGAAAATTTAATGCTATTAATCTTTGATTCTGTTTTTATTTTAATTAGGAAGCGATTTTTTCTCCTGAAAGTCTATGGTGCAAATACTTTTTTGTAAAAGACAACAAAATTCTGCTTTCTATTGTTGCAATTTTACGTATATCTTGTATGATCTATCATATTTTAGCCTGATTCTGTTCTTAAGAAATTCATCCTGTTTAAAAATGTCAGTATGAGTTAATGATGTATAATACTAAGTCATCAACTATGATGTGAGGCAATCGAAACTTTTAACTGTGTCATGATCTGTAGTAATTTTAGTAGATCAGAAAGAGAAGCATTTTGAAAATGCAAAACATTTATCTGTGATATTAAGATTTTTTAAGTGGTCATACGTACATATGTAGGTAATTTACTATTCATAATCTTTCAGGAAAAATCTAGATCAATAATAAAAATCCGAAGGGAAGTTTAACTTTTTTTTGCTAAAAAGATGTTGCGATTAACCGATGGTAACAGTTCATCATTAACTTTTTTTTTTTTTTAAATAAACTATATAGATTAATGACACAGCAGGGCTAGGTGTGACTTGAAGCTTTGATCGAATATGTTTTTGAGACTATGTATCAGAAAGTTTTTCGCCTCAATGACTAAAATTTGATCTTTTTTATTCAATCAAAACCGTTTTTTTTTTTCACTGTACTGAACAGTTAAAGTCTCCACCTGAAGCCTGAAGGTACATTTTGCCCTGCTGCGTCCCATGTGTTTTCTGAATTTAAGACTGGGATAAAAGATCTGCATGAAAAATTTTCCTTTTATTTAAAAATACTTAATTTCTAAAATGACAAAAAAGAAAAATTTTTGTTGTAAAAGTTGTTAGATAAAGTGTTTTCACTGGTACAATATACCAGTAGTATTGTGCTTGCTTTATTGAACAATCAAAGGTTATCCCTGAACCCTATATTGGGACACTGAAGTCTCCAATTCTGTAATTGAATAGACTTATACAAAAGCGCTCAATGTACAGTGCGGTGTTTCAGAATTTGCAAGGGCGATTTCATTGTAAATTATGAACATTAAAGGGTTTTAGACGCTAGGAATGTAGCACAATTTTATAGAAAATCGCCCAATTATAATTAATCGTTTACGAAAGATATCAATCTTATTCATTAGTATCGTGAGGGGAGAGAAACCACTGCAGTTCTGAAAAACTGTATTTTACATGGGACGTTTTTACACGAACCGAAATAAATTTTTAGAACATTTTAGAAAATCTATTTTTACCTTTTTTTGTTAATAATCCTTCAGATCCAACCATCTGATGGTCTGATTGTTGAGTCATGAAGAATAGTTTTGTTTGGTGTATGAAAGACATAATAAAAATGAAATATTCTGTTTCTCTCTTAAAATTCTTCCTGTGAATCAACAGAGTGAATATCTTATGGAGGTATAGAGAGCGTTGAACTTAGATTTACCTTGAGAGGCATTATATTTTTTAATTGACTTTTTTACCAATCATTCTTCAATCTTCTTCACTCTTGTTGATCATATAATAAATCGAATCACCAAGATATATTGGTATGTACCAATTTTGTGCAATAAAAAATGTAAGATGGGAATTTCAACGAATAAGAGTCGTTGTCTTTAATGCATGCTTTTTTAAAAAAAAACATTGTTTATTGATTTTCACAGCTTTTAATGTCACTCAATAAAATAAGTTAAAACCGTGTATTTTCTCTTATTTGAATTCTGATTTCTATCCTACTAGGTTATGTATTCAAATTTAAAATGAACAAAAATCCAAAGAGGAGAAATTACCCAGTACTTTTTTTTTTTAAATTTATACTTCATTATCTTGAATTTTCGGTTTTTCAAAACACCGTTTCAAACTTATTGATTTTTGTCATGTTACTGAATGTTTCGCTCTACTTTGAGGAGAGGATCAGAGCGATTCTTTTCTTCCATCAAAAGGAGACTCCCTCCTCAAAAGGGGGGAAAAAAAAAATTCACTTTGAGTGGTGGGAACATAGAGTTGTCCCTGAACCTAATCTACGCTCCTCATTATTAAAGAAATAGTTTGCCAGTATAAATAAATAAGAATATGTTGAAAAAATGGTTTATTCTCCTTCATCCTTAACTGGTGAGTGTTCCTCTGAAAATGAATTGCAGAAATTTAAAAAAAAAATAAAACTTTCCTCCAGCAAGTAGTTTCAAAAATGTTCACTTTGATAAACAAGCAAGTAGCACGGATGACTTAATGCATTCAGTTTTGATTGGAAAACAAGAAAAACGTAAATATGACATAAAAAGCTTGTTAAGTGCACATGCTTACTGACTAACAGCAAAATGACAGGCTGAGGCAGTGACAGAGAAGAAACATAAGTTAAACAGAAGATTGTTATGCATAATTAACATGCTACTTCAGCGCTATCTGAGAATTTATCAGTCTCAGAACCATTCATAAAACGATTGAGTTTGTGAAAAAAAAAAAAAAAGGAACTTTAGCTATATAAATCACACTAAACAAGCAAAAAACAAATTCTGGAAAACTTCAGATTTGTGTTTCCTTGACTTCGATAAAATCCTTTTCAAAGGCGTATAGGATAAAAAAGCAAAAATATACTTAGCTTTCTGGGGACAGGAATATTTTTTAAATTAAATTTCAAGAATAAAAAAGACAGCGTGATTCTTCCAAAAATATAAAAGGTGTCTAAAATAAACTTAAAATTTCATCATTTATACTAATCAGAGTTCATCCAAGTTGTGTTTTTTAGTCATTTCACTGTTGGTACTGACATTCACATTCTATACTGGTATGTTGTTCACTCCTTAATACCATGTTATTCTCTTTGGTTTGATTGTTTGCAGTTCATGCACAGTGCATCAAAAAGATAGTAATTCTTTTGTAGATGTTGTAGGTACTGACACTCACATTCTAAATTGGAAAGTTGTTCACCACCCCTTATTCTCTTAGGTTTGATTGTTTCATGCACAGCGCATCTAAAAGATTGTAATTCTGTCAATCCAAATCATAATTAATCATAGTGTCAAGGGAAAAGTGCTCCATAGGTAGTTAAATTCGTCTGTATACTCTTTGATAAAGAACGGATCTGATGTTATTAGTAAACTATCGGTATTTCCGAGGATACCCTTTTCTGTAAAATTTGTAGAGCCATTAATCAAAATTTTCCCATCAATGATGATAAACTTGTGGTGAAGAATGTAGGTAGATTGTTTCATTCTGATCCTTATTCCTGAAAAAATAGAACAAAAGGTTTCAACTTAGTCTCACAAAATACTGTTGATCAGAGGATGAGTTAATCCTGAAAACCTAAATTCACTACAGATACCATCAGAAATTGTTGATGGATATCAACGATGGTGAATTTCAATTCTTAAACTCTTTTACCACTGGCTTATGTACTTTATTCCTGCTGAAGGCAGAAATTAGATTCTTCCTGTGGACCTTGTCGATCAAGGCATGGCAGAGAATAGCTTGTACAATGAGGGTTGTGTTCATTGCTGTCCCTTAAATAGCTCTTTCCTGTGGGAGACCCCATTTGGTTGAAATTGTGATCGATTAGGGAGGCTTAAAGAAGTTCTCAAAATAGCATCATTAAAGGACAATTTTCACCAACCATGAGTTAAATTCATTAGTATAACTTTGGAAATGGCCCCACCCAAGGGATTACAATTAGTTGCTACTGCAAACAGTACCAAGTACAGAAACAATTTTTATACCTACATGATTTTCACACACTGTAAGGTAGTTTCAGACCTACCTTAAAATTTACAAAATTAGTGTATATTTCCTTTCCTACTTCGTACTTTTTGCAGAAGCCAATAATTTTCATCCCTTGAAAGGACCGATTTCCAAAGTTGTATTGCTGAATTTTACTCATTGACAAAAATTGTCCTTTTAATGATGCTATTTTGTGGGCTTCCTTAAACCACCCTTAATCATGATGTAGACCAAATTGCGCGAAAGAAGCTGTAAAAGGGGCGACTATGGATACAACCGTTAGTCTTAAGTTGGATGATAAACTTGACCTCAAATACCGTAATCTCTGCTACGGGATCAAACCAACCTTGAAAATCAACTTTATTGTTTAATATCTTTGAGGAAATTTATTCATAAGTATAACCCCGCTTTTGACAAGTAGCTATTCCGAGACAAACATCATAGATCATTAGACAAACAATTTTCTATTTTCCTTTTAAAGTCGAAACATTATAATAATAATATTCTAAGGCAAGAAGTTTATTAATATGAAAAATTTGATGAAGATATATATTTGAAATTAATTTATCAGTACTGCCTAAGTGAAAATAGCAAATTGAAAGCTGAACCTAATTGCGATACTCTGGTTGTGGTTTTAGGTCATTTCAAACTATTTTACCATAAAATTTTGTAAATTAGGACTTGATACATGATTCAAGATTTTAGATTCTAATATTCCTCCAAAGACCGATAGACTATGGAATCATTTCCATCAGTAAAAAAATGAGCATTGATATGATCGCAATCTTCACCTCAAGCCATGATAGCTACATTTATTAAAATGAGATCAACACTTCTCTAACTATTCTTGTGGAAAATTATTTGGTAAAGAAACTAACTCACCCTTATGATGAAAATTCAGTATGGAGCTGTCTTCCTTTACAGCCGAATCAAAGTTAGCCACTACTCTCACTTTGACATTTCTGTCACAGGCTTCCATTATGACATTTGCAAGTTCTCGATAGGAGAATGTGTAACAACAAAGCAGAATTTCCGAACGAGCAGCTCGTATTAAATCAAACAGGTCTCTGTATTAGAAAGAAGACTCTGAATTAGTATTAAGTTTGTGCTATGCCCAGGTATGATATGAAATCTGATTGGAATTGGCAAGAGCATAAAAAACAAATCTCCAATTTACTTTTTAGCCATAGACTGATTTGGGGACTGCATCATTCAATATAGTGTTGAACTCAGAAGTTCAAATCAAACCGAATACATAACTCAAGTGCAAATTCCATGGAAATTAATTTTGAAAATCCATTACAATTTGGTCTCTGGATAGGTCATAAATCAATCAAGGACTCATTAAAGACAAGAAATTTTGATTGCATGACACTTTAAGACACACTCTACCATCATGGCGCCGATCAACAGAATGAAAACTGAGAGACAAGGTTATATGTCTGTTTACTTTTGAATCATGACATAACACTAGACATGAGATTCAGCGAAACTTTAAAAGAGGGAGCATCATTTAGTTCTGTTTAGATTTGGCACCTGATACCTACCTTTTGACTGAACAAAGGTTAAAATATTTGATGTACTTCAGACAACAAGGTGCCTCGATTGGGTGAAATGGCATACAATCGAGGCAAAATTATTAATATGTGAGATGACGAAACTGGAGTACACAGAGAGCTACATTCTGCAATGAACACAGAGATGGGAAGCAATCAGGATGGAGTGTTAAAATAAATACCTTAAATTTTTTTTCAAACAGCTTCTATCTTGACAAAAATCTTCCGGATGCTGTAAACAAGATGATCGTTTGTCTTGAAAAAACATGCATTTTGCTAGCGGTAGTTTGAACCGTCCAAAATACTTGGCTGTACCTTTACTTGTCAAGCGATGATTGGTTGACTTGAGACGCTTTGATAAGGTTGAGTAAAATACAGGGGCATGGTCACAGGCTTTAGAAATAAGGTAACTGAACAAGATAAAAGAGAGGAGATTTTCAGAGACGATAAGTTTGCAGAGAGTTCTGCTCAGTTGTGTTAACATTTCGCTAACTGGTGTAACGTCGTAAACTAAAGCACAAGATTGGGAAACTTTAACACGTGCTGCAACAGGTGCATGGTAAAAATATTATTTCAGAAATTTAAACATGAACGACAGAAAAGAAAAACCTACAATTAAGAGAAATAATATGTACGCAATGCCGCAATGCCATGCTCGTTTTTCACCAATGTAAACAAAAACAATATGCGTTGTCGATTGGTTGTTGTCGTTGGTTGCCAACAACCAACACCCACTAGCATCATAAATTCAAACAAAGCGCGCGAAAAAAGTGCGGAGCGTACTTTCACCCCGTGCGTGCTCTTACCCCCACCTACCCTATATCTATATTGGCTGATAGAAAATTTTACGGTCTTTTAAAAAATCCTGCGAAATTTTACTCCAAAATGAATAGATTAACAAAAAAATAGGAGAAAAGGTCGCTGTTCCGAAAATATTTAGCCGTGGCACTTTTTAAAACTAGTTTTTATTTGGTATCAGAATTGTTTCAAAGTTATTTTTTGGATTTGTTTGAAAGGAAATTTTACGTGCTTTAAAAAGAGTATGATACATTTCGGACCGGTCCCGTAGGAACAAAGAGGTTCAACATCGCCGCGTTGCCGCTAACGCAAGCGCTTGCGTTCATTGGAAACCAGGCTTAATGCATCATTCTCATTCAGTTCGCATTTTTCAGCAGTTAAGCATCGGATCTTGGCATCTGATGCTTTCAGCAAAGTTGCTAATGGACGTTTCATCAAAAGAGAATGAAAGACCGATCTAATTAGTAAACTTGATAAAAACTGCCTAGTATAGATCACTAACTTCATTGGGAGAGCAAAAAGAGCAAGGAAAAAGAGGTATCAACAACCTCCTAAGGATATTTCTAACCATCGGATTTGTAACTATGATAACAGCATCAACTCTTCAAAATTTATCTGCAGTTCATTCAGCTTTTTTTTTTAAATTCCTAAATTTTTTCTGCTCGGGGGCAACCTATCTTCACTTTTGAGGGAGGAGGTGTTGAACAATTTTAAAGTGCCCTTAAAGAATTTCTCATAGATGTTAAAATGTGACTAAAGTTTGAATTTCGTGAAGATTTTTTTTTTTTTTTTTTGAGGATACAGTGTTGTATACAACTAGTCAAGCAATGGTTTCCACATAGGACGTCAATAACGACTAATCTCTTATAAGACTGGTACAGGATTGGCATGACGTGATGTGACCCTGAGGTCAACAGAGGGGTTTGGAAGACAAAGTGAGATAAGTGCAGTTTTTAAAAACTTGAGATATATTAATAATTTTAACTGAAACTAGTCTTAAAATATATTCAGAAGAAGAAGAATTCACTAATCTAATCCAATTTTTAAGTATCAAAAAGTATGAGTTGGAACTTTTTTTCCGCCATGAGGCTACATGTAATTTTGAAACTTGAAACACAAAATTGAAATAGCAAAAACTGCACATATTTCGCTTGCCCTCCAAGCCACCTAACTGATGTAATACCTTATACTACAAATAATAAGAAGACGCATTTACTCAAAATGTAAAAATTTTACTTAATAAGTATCTCTATTTTAAAACTGACATTTTCTTCAGAAAATTACTGAACTCAGCATAAACATAATTTTTCACACAGCACCTTATAGAAAGAAGGAGAAGGAAAAAAAGCACACACAAATTTAAGAAACAAATGCTCCACACTTCTACATTCTAAGATCAACAAAGCAAAATGTGTGACTGGATGCTAGTGAGACTCACTAGGCTTAAACTAAGATGCTTCATAGAAGCACGATTAGAGATAGTAAAATTTACCTAATCTAAAATTTGACTAGAGAAAAAACAACAGAAAACATTTTTCTATACTTTCAAGAGAATTATATACTGACTGATTTCTCTTTGAATTTTATATAGAAAGGCATTGGCATAAGTAGCTAAGCAAAAAAAAAAAAAAAAAAAAAAAACGAGGAGCTCACAATCACTGTTACAAAAGATATATTCATTACAACCAATTTAAAGGAACCAAGCTTAAAACTCAGTGGAGCAAGCCAAGAAACAAGGCTCTTTAAAAATGCTTTTTGCTTCATAAATAAGACTTCCAGTTCATTAGGGAAGTTTTATTTTTTTTTTTACTTGCAGAGACAGGATTCCCCATCAATTTCTAACTGTGTTATTAGAGCTTAGCATACTTTTTAATCATGAGTTACTCCAATGAAACTCAATTCTGGGACGTTGCATCAAATTTAAGTCCAAGGTAAGTTGTTACTGAACAAACTAGTTCCGATAACGCAGTACAATAAAAAGTAATATTTTACATAAATTGGTTTTGAGTTTAGTGGCTGCAGTTCCGTTAACAACAAAGAGTTCCAGACATACTCGAATGAATTATTGGAATCTATCTTTCCTATCTTTCTCCGCAAGACTTTACTATTGTTCACTAAAATTGAGGATGCGTACCAGTAAAGTATGGGGCTGGCAGAGGCTAACATTCGCGTTGCTATTTGAACATGGGCACAAAAGAAACAAAATACTGATAGGTACAGGATGTGAACTACGTATGGGAAAAGACGTAAGGAATAAGGGCTTAGCTTCAAAAAGGAGCCAACGCTCATGAGAGCATTCTTATGATTGAAAAAGAATTTAAGACTATTGTAAAAGATGAGAAGTAGAATTGGAGAGGCTAGGACAAAGTTGGGAATTTGTTTCATTTCAAAATACTCCATAAAACCTACATTCCAGTACTTTTTCTGGATGTGGAAGTATGAGACTGGTACAGAGAACTGGCACCAAGGGAGATCTGCTCCTGGCATGACATATTTTTCTTTTATAGCTAACAGCTGGATTTCGATAGGTGGGGATGTATCAAAGGCCGTGCAGAATTTGAGATAGGCATAAACCTGATATAAGCAAAATGGTGACAATATCATGACAGCTGATAGTACTATTTGCAGAGTTTCACGGAAAATACTCGCTGATCTGGGCTCACGAAATCTCAGTAAAATTTTGTAAGCTACGAACCCTAAATTGACGATCCCATTAGACCGTACAATGCTACCCTCAGCAAACAGAATGGAGGCTAGTAAAGGCGAAACATTAAGCTCCAATAAAAGGAGACCAGAAAAAGTGCAGAATGTATAAAAAGACTCTGAATATGGTGCAGTAAAGAAAATACTGGCAGGATTAATGCAAAATAAAAGTGTAGAATAATAAGCTAAAATTTGGTTCATCAATACCACAGATGTTAACTTATACAATGCGATTGCTGACAGTATAAAAAATATTACATTTAATATTACAGCTGTCAAAAGAAGTGCTGAACTTTCTGATATGAAAAAATGTAACGGGAAAAGAAAAAATCGATTGAATTCTCGCACAGCTATTGGAAACGCAGGGAAGAAAGCAAGATTATTCTCGTATGTGTAGCCATACTTTGCAATGTGCAAAAAGTGTTGAGCATCCCATCTTCTCAGCCCTCCGAAAAATTTTTGAATCAGGACATCAGCTGTACTGGGAGTGGCTGCATTCCCGATACCCTGAAACGCATCTTCTGATTGATGATCGGGAATCAGGCAGTTTGTGACAAACTGAATGACAAGCACCAAGAAACGGCTGGCAAATGCTATTACGGCTATTTGTTTCATTTAGGAAAACTGATGCTCCAATCCTAGTTAAGACTTTTGTTGAGTAAACAAAATAATTTTTATATCCTTACATATGGAGTCTGATGAAACCCATGTAGTGAGTAAGTTCTGTCTGATAACCCCAACAGAGATGAGCACATTATGATATGATCCATATTACGATTACACTTCTGCAACAAACAAGAGGAAAATATGATTAGACATTTTGGCTGAGGTTTTCCAGAGGGTCCAATAAAACTAAAAACAGTAAGGAATTAAATGCAGCATCATGGACCTCAAGATCAAGGATCATCTATGAAAAGGAAGAGAAAACTGGGAGAGCCTTTGCAAAATTTCAAGAGGATGACTTTTTTGCGGCTGTTTAAGTACTAATTGTTACAATTTTTGCACAGACGCGAGTCAGCCATCTGATGCTAACACTCATTAGCTAGTATTGCACATACAGTATGTTGACGGTGTAAGTCCGCAATCACATAACTCGGGTTGCAACGTTGCAGACTTCCTGTCATACTTCATTTTTTAAACGGAAAACTACTCAACAGCAATTCTTTAAGACTGCGTGATTTTTTCTCTCTGTGCAAAGAAAATTCTGCAAAAACTTCAAGGAATGATGTCAGTTTGTTCCCCTTTAAGAAAATAGAGGTGGAGATTTTCAGACACCACAAACGAGTTTTGTGATTGCCGACTTACAGCATCGATGTGCCTCTCCATGCAATTACACACGCTAAAAAAACAGTCCATAGAAACTCTAGACTCTGACCAATACCTTGAAAATTAAGGTTGAAATCTGGTCCTAAAGGGGCTCATTAATCTGAAAGCTGGTTTGAAATAGATCAAGCACCTTTGATATGGAAAAATGCCATTCTGTTTATATACAAATTAGGTTTTAACATTTATGGGTACCTCATTTTCACCATATATCTTAATACTTACACAACAAGCTTGGTAATTGGAATTGTATCAAATCAGTAGGGAGTTAAGTACACACATTACATTGACAGTCATACAAATGTTTTCAAATTAATCCAGAGACATTTGGAAATAACATTGAAAGTACGCCCAAAAAAAGTATGAAACAATCGGTGGTAATCACTTAAGATGTTTTAAATCCAGAATAATTTCCAAGTATTTTTGGGTAAAATCTTGTGTGCAAATACCTGATGTACTTCAGTGTGACGTGATGTCCAAGGGTTTACAAAATTATGTCCTAAAGTTCAGAAATTATTAATTGATTGATCAATAATTAAAAATTGCTCTCCAAAAAGCGATGACAGCACCTTCATTGCAAGAAACATAAACAATGCTGATTACCTGGGGGGTAGAAATTTTTCATAGCAGTTTATGGTTCACTAGAAATGAGATAAATTATTGAAGGACGTTTGCCTTTGTATTGTATGATTCAAGATAATCTGAGAGAAAAAACGATCAGACTTCGAGAGTTTCGATTCGAAACCTGGAGCTTTGAGCTTTGAAATAACATAACCTAACATAAACAAATAATTCACGAAATGCATCAGCCATCAGCCCCGAAGAACATTCATCAACATTCCACGCTTGTGTTCTTTTCTCGTGCTATTTGAAGCCTAAAACTTGCAAATTCTGAACGTTAACGTGGTTCATCCCGTTGAATTAAATCCAGCATCTCTTAAATTCTTTAATTCCAATCATGGCAGAGGTATGTACGTTTCGAATTTCATTTTGGTCGTTTTTACTTCATTGATGTGTTCGATTTTTCATTGACAAGTCTCCCCAGCTGAGCCATGTGTACCTCGAATGTGGAAATGTCCCTTCTTTCAACAATAAATTGCCTATTGATGTCCTGCTCTGTTATCTGGCAAACCTGTCAGCGTTCTGTCTATGAAAATCCTCAGCAGGTTTCAGTTTCCCTAGTGTCAGAACCGAATCAATGATTGACACACACTGATCAGACGGGAAATCTCGCCGTGAGGTTATACGGTAGAAAAGATTTCCCTCCTTTGTTCACATCCACTTATACCTTACGTTGCTTAGGTAAAACAAGTCACACCTTAAGATAGACTTTGCATGTACCACTTTGCTAGTAGTGAAGTTGATTAATGGGTATTTGCACTGCCAGGGCTCACGAACTGATTGTGTTGTATTTTCTTTTGACAAAACTAACCCACATGTCTCCCCAGGATTTTCTGCTAATACTTTAAAATGGGTGAAACTTATTCATATATTATTTGGAAGGAAACTGCTGGTTAGTGTCCTTTGAATTTCATCAAGAAGCTTGGGAGGAGATGCGCAATGCCTTAATCAGGGATATGCATTTCCCTACTTCACCTGCTGTTACTCAACATTATAACTCAGTTCAATTTTAGTTCTATTAGACATTTAGGAGGTACATCTAGATCAGTGCAGCCTCTAATTCTGCAGAATGCAGTCCGATCTATTCTGGTTTGTGAACGTGCTGTAGAATTTATTGACCCAATGGTCAAATTTGGATCCTGCAGATTGTGTGAGGCTCCTAGTTCACAGTTAAAAACATTCCGCTTTTATAAGAGAACATTAAGTACTAATATCCTAATTTATTCAAGTTTTTCAAATCTTTGATTTTCTAATCAGTTGTGTCAATATTTTCAGGCTGAAGAACAGGCGAAGAAGAAAAGGACCTTCCGTAAATTCACCTACCGTGGTGTCGACTTAGATCAGCTCCTAGATTTACCTCAGTATGTATTTTTTCATTTGCTTTACCCAACTTATTGGAATTTGCAAAATGAATGGATTGCTAAACCTGAGAAAAATCACGCTAAACTTAAAAACAAGTTGAATTTTTCAACTTTCCTTCGCCATTGTTACCAGTAAACTTTATCTTGTTCATCATTTTTCAGTTTTTTATCTTTAATAATCAGTTCAACTCTCCTCCTATTACCAATTTCTGGTCAAGACTCTACAGGTTCAGTGAGGTCCATCCTAAAAGAATGCATGTACTTCCTCTTCAGCCTGTCTTTAATTTTACATGTATTCATTACTTTTCAGGGAACAATTAGCAGAATTACTATGCTGCAGAGCTAGAAGAAGGTTTTACAGAGGATTGAAACGTAAGCCAATGGTCTTGATCACTAAGTTGAGGAAAGCCAAGAAAGAAGCACCTCCTAATGAAAAACCTGAAGTTGTCAAAACACATCTTCGAAACATGATCATTGTCCCTGAAATGGTCGGTAGCATTGTTGGAGTATACAACGGCAAAGCTTTCACACAAGTTGAAATTAAGGTAATGAAACATTCTCAAAAATAGCTAATACAGAGTGGCCGCAGTAAGACAATACCTAGAAATGTCTGGGGATTTTAAGAAGTCAGAAAAAATGGTAAAGTGCCAGGAAAAAATAGCTAAGTTACCCTTAGTAGCCTTCTAGAATGAGTTTGATATTTTGAAGGGAGAAGATTGCCTGAAAACCATTCAAAAGTTTGCCTTTTTAACTATCTGAGACATCGTCATTTGCCAGGGAATTTTACCTAAATATGTCAGGGAAATGACAGGGAATTTTATTTTTTAAATTTTGTGGCAACCCTTTCAACAAATTCAGTTCTGATTTTACTCTTGTGTTGCTGGTTAAATCGAGTTCCAACTCTATAAAGACAACAGACTGGTCAATCCCAGTCTCTGACAATGGTGAGTTTGGTACCCTATTTGAAAAAAAAGTTGGGTCAGGGCGGAGGTAGTTGGCAAGCCATGGTTCCTGAGAGGAGTCCTCTGTTTTCAGCATTTTTCAAATTTCATAAAAACTATCAGGAAATCGGTGTCCAGATATTGAACTTGGGCTTCTTTCTAGTGAATTTGTCATGACTTGTAGGTCAGAACAAGAATAGTCTTCTCCCCCCTCTACTAAGTGACATTTCATCTCAAGGGGGAGTCATTGTTTCCATGAAGACTCTCTCGAAGACCCTGTGTTAAAGCCAAATCCATGTGAATACTTGAGGGTCATTCCATATAGAACCTACCAGCCATGCAACCGCCCGACTCGGATTTTGATGATAAATTTTTTTCTTGATCAGACCACCAAATAATGAACTTCTGCGAAATATTAGGTCTCAAATCGAAAAACTCACTGAGATATGAATTTTGGAAGTTTTAAGAATTTTCAAGAAAGAGACGTTTCGAACTTCCGAGAAAGAGAGGGTCATTTTCCCCAAAAAAATTCACCCCCGGCCCATTTTTCGTCGGATTGAAGTGAAAATTTGACACAATGTCCATGAAAGTATGTAAATTTGAGAATAAAATGCATAAAATGTTCGACTTCACTCATTGATGTGCTGCGGTTGATAGTTCGTTGTGATTTTGTCTGATTTTAGCGACAAAACCTTCCCCTCTTCAAATGCTCATAACTTTTGAGCTGCAAGTTATTTTTTGCTCCAATTTTTATTAAAATGCTCCTAAGATTATTAGAAAGACGCCTGAAGAACAATTCTGATGGCGTTTTGGGCTTTAGTATCTTTTTTTTTCACTTTTGTCCGAAAAAGGCCAGCAAAACTGAAAAACACTGAAACTACACCAATTATCGGCTCTAACGTTGGAGTAGCAACTCAAAAATTGCTCACATTTATACTGAATGGTTCTCACTGCATGTGAAATGCGTCTGGGGAATAAAAGTGATGGTATGTTGGGTTTCCATAACCCGTTTCCCAACATTTTTACTCAAGAGAGGCTCGCTCAACTGAAAAAAGCGCTAGGAAAATCTCATTAACCGACCATTACATTGAAAAAACAATTGATTGGGGGCCCAGATTTTTCACCAAAGGACTCTTGTTGTATGGAAAGCACACTAACTTGAGGAGTGAATATAGCAAGGGATTCACTCTTAAAGGGAGGGAAAAAATATGTACAAAAATCATGTATTTAGATATTTTGCGATAAAAAAATAGAATGTTATCAATTAAGTAACTGTAAGGTTTGCCCTTGATTTACTCAATTCAGAACTTAGTTGCGTTTTCAACTCGAAGCATTAAATTTACTCCAAAAAACTTTTTAATTCCCGGACGCGGATGGATACATAAATGAAATCTCCAAGTTGTTTTCTTCCTCTGATTTGGATAGAACAAGCCCAAAGAACCAATGCCTATCACCCGCACACGCAACAACGAATTTGTTGAGATTTCTAGCATAACTTTAACTTACTCTGGGTTAGAGTAATTATTCAGGGCAATCAAGATCGTTATCTATATCAGCAACAGTCTAATTTATAGATCTGAAAATTCAAAAGTTTTTTGAAGTAAATTTAATGCTTTGAGTTGAAAAAGCAACTAAGTTCTGAATTGAGTGAATCAAGAGCAAACCTTACAGTTAGGTACTTCATTGATAACATTCTATTTTTTTAACGCAAAATATCCAAATACATGATTTTTGTACATATTTTTTCCCACCCTTTAAGAGTGAAACCCTTGCTTGAGATGTTCAGGAAATAAATAGGTAACTCAATTTTTCAAAACTATAATTACAATACTTCAACTCTAGTCAGCATGAATAACCTCCCTCAATTTTTAACAATTTAATGTTCTGATAATTCCTATTAGAACTTTTCATCTTTTCCATTAATTTTTATTTCAGAATACATTTGAAAGTTATTAACCTCATTATGATGCCATCCAGGAGTCAGTAAATCACATTTAATGTGAATAGGCATGCTGTCAACACCTTCTCATCTTTTTGCCTTACATTTTCGAATATTTCTTATTAATTTTAGAACACTCATTAGTGATGGCTGGATTTCGTCCACTTTTGTCTTCTTCACCCCTATCTCCCAGCCATCACCAAGAATCACCCATAAATTTAATTACTAAACTTGCAGTTGATAACTACATAGATTATAGCCAGCCAATCTTGTGTAGGCTTGTTGTCTCACCACCCGTGACCTCAGCAAGTCTATATAAGCATGCGCTGCCCTAAAACCTAGGTCTGTCTGTCTTTTCTCATCTCTTAGACCCCAGGTTCTTTACCATCTAGACCCGTACAAGTACGCTTGTGCCCACTCTCGCCTTCTAGCACATTTTCTGAGTGACTATTCTTTACTGTTTAACTCTTGTGATTCTGTGCTATCTCTTTTGACTCAGTACAACTCTAAATTTCATCTCCAAAAATTCAGTGTCTATAATTCTCAATCCATTCTAGTAGTTTGTTGATTCTACATTTTATTAAAAATCAACTGGTGCCGAACGGTCTCGCAAACTTTCAACCCGAATTTGAGTCTATCACCCGTGACATACTCATATTCCATAACAGATGCCTATCAGTTAAGAGATGCCTATCAGTTAAGAGATGCCTATCAGTTAAGAGATACTACAGTTTTATTTCCTTACTTTAAAGCCGATCGTAAAGATTGGAGTGAAGGGGAAAACTACTACAACCAAGAATACACTATATTCACTCCTCAAGTTAGTGTGCTTCCCATACAACAAGAGTCCTTTGGTGAAAAATCTGGGCCCCCAATCAATTGTTTTTTCAATGTAATGGTCGGTTAATGAGATTTTCCTAGCGCTTTTTTCAGTTGAGCGAGCCTCTCTTGAGTAAAAATGTTGGGAAACGGGTTATGGAAACCCAACATAACATCACTTTTATTCCCCAGACGCATTTCACATGCAGTGAGAACCATTCAGTATAAATGTGAGCAATTTTTGAGTTGCTACTCCAACGTTAGAGCCGATAATTGGTGTAATTTCAGTGTTTTTCAGTTTTGCTGGCCTATTTTCGGAAAAAACTCGAAGTTAAAGATATATAAACCCAAAATACCATTGATTTTATTTTTCAAACATATTGTACACACAGTAAGGACCATTCAGGCAAAAAATGAGCGATTTTTGAGTTGACTTTTCAGGGTAATGGTCGATTATCGGAACAATTTTGGTGTTATTTCCAGTTTTTTAGGCCTTTTTCGGACAAAAGTGAAAAAAAAAGATACTAAAGCCCAAAACGCCATCAGAATTGTTCTTCAGGCGTCTTTCTAATAATCTTAGGAGCATTTTAAAAAAAATTGGAGCAAAAAATAACTTGCAGCTCAAAAGTTATGAGCATTTGAAGAGGGGAAGGTTTTGTCGCTAAAATCAGACAAAATCACAACGAACTATCAACCGCAGCACATCAATGAGTGAAGTCGAACATTTTATGCATTTTATTCTCAAATTTACATACTTTCATGGACATTGTGTCAAATTTTCACTTCAATCCGACGAAAAATGGGCCGGGGGTGAATTTTTTTGGGGAAAATGACCCTCTCTTTCTCGGAAGTTCGAAACGTCTCTTTCTTGAAAATTCTTAAAACTTCCAAAATTCATATCTCAGTGAGTTTTTCGATTTGAGACCTAATATTTCGCAGAAGTTCATTATTTGGTGGTCTGATCAAGAAAAAAATTTATCATCAAAATCCGAGTCGGGCGGTTGCATGGCTGGTAGGTTCTAAATGGAATGACCCTGGATGTTCTATCTTAATGAATTATAATAATAGACAAAAGGTTTGATTTTCTGCTTTCTAATTTGGTGCTCTTGATAAAGCAAGAATATATGAATGAAATCAGCTAAAATATCTTTTTCAGGTTTTTTTAGTGCACTACATTTAAAATTAAATTTTCACTCCAATAAATTCCTTCAGCAGTGGAAAATGAAGTGTTTTTTGCCAGAAAATTAAGGATGTATCCATTTAAATCAACAGTTGAGCTAAATAAATCATTACAAACCTGTAAATAGATTCATTCTAGAGGGTCATAGGGTTGAAAGTCTTCCCCAAACAACAATAAATTATTACGAACCTGTAAATAGATTCATTCTAGAGCGTCATAGGGTGGAAAGTCCTCCCCAAACAACATTAATTATGAAGCACCGATGGTGTCCTTATTGACATCAACATCAACAATAGTAGGCATTTTGAATCAATAGATTCTGGCCAGCAAATTCAGATGTGTAGTCTTACTCTATTCATTCAATCATTTCTGTGCGTGCTCCTCTCTATTTTGTCATGAATTCAGCTGATCAATTTTATTCTTGTAGCCTGAAATGATCGGACACTATCTGGGAGAATTCAGTATGACCTACAAACCTGTCAAACATGGAAGACCCGGTATTGGAGCTACCCACAGTTCACGGTTTATTCCTCTGAAGTAAAAAATTATTGTCAGCTTTTCTTTAATTTTTAAGTTTGTAACATGTTTTATATATTTTAAATAAAACTTGACAATGAAATGCATTGTTTTACTTTTTTTTATCCCTAAATAAAGATAATGGCTCAACTGTCAACTGGAAAAAGCGAGAGGCCATAACTAACTTCCCACGATGTCTGGCTTTGGCCTGTATTTATGACTTCTGAATGTATAGCCAAAGCCTCCCTTATTTCCAGTGTTCGAAACTCACAGGTGCCAAATGCGCCTTAGAAATCGATCATGGCGCCTAAAAAATGAAGATTCTGCGCCAACGTGGCTCCTAAAAAGTGCCCCCCCCCCCCCTTAAAAAAAAATTCTAATTTTTCTGTTTGGTGATTTTTCGAAAGTTACAATTTACAGCCATTAGTTCTGTGTAACTTAAACATCTTGCGTCTGAATTTTCATAAAATGCGCCGTGATAAGTAGGCAAAAAGTCAATTTGGCGCCTAAAAATTGAGCTTAATGGGCCACATGGCTCCTAAAATTTTAAGGTGAGTTTCGAACACTGCTTATTTCGTATAGTAAGTAACACCAACCAACAAATAAACCCTTAAAAATGCCTCATCAACTGTTAAAAATGAGAAACTTGACTTTATTTGTTGGACTTCATAAATATCTTAGAAAATCCCTGAACAGCATGTATGGTGTATTTTACATGTTCACAATATTTCATCATACCTGAAAATACTGAATATAAATTATATTCAATGAGGAAGGGAGAGTACTCTGAGATCAAAATTAACAGACGAGCACCAAATTACAATAAAGAAAAAAGTCGAGAGGCTTTGAATTCAACTACGTACATAGTTGTAAATTATCCCCCGTCCAAAATTCAAAATCTAGAAAACATTTTTTGAATATGAAAACAGTGGTTAAAATTTGTCTGAAACATCGAGCTTCATGAAGTAATTTCAATTCAAACCTCCATTTCTTAGTTCATACTTAGTGCCTCTCCGTTGAACTCTGTCCGTATCATACCCTTAAAATGTACATAAATGAATTTATATCTGGGTGTCATACTTGAGAAAATTAGATGAGTTTGCTGCTGTTTTAGAAACACTAATTTACTGAGATTTGAAAAACCGAGAGGGTAAAGGTTAATAACTTTAAGTCAGAACTTAAATTTCTCAGAAAAAGATGAATTTCCCCCCCCCCCCCCCCCCCTTTGCGTATTTTATCACTAGTCATGGTTAAGAATCAACATCTTTTATTCAAGTACGATCTTGTTTTTTGAGGAACCGAATTTTCCTGTTGATGGGCAAGAGAAATTTTAATTACATACTCACAAATCCATTTTGAAAAATTCTTAATTACCTGCTGCGTTATCATGGAATCTAGTGAAAATCCTTACTAAAAGAAGGATCGTAGTATGGCTTACAATGAAACTCATTTTCCAGTACCCTACAGACCAATTAGCTCGGTCAGTTGGTCGACTTTTTTTAATATTTTGAGTGTCATGAATTTCAATATTCTTCATTGTACTTAAAATTTTTCAATGATCGACTCGATTCCAACTAGTTTTGATTTTATTAGCGAGCAAAGAGTTTGAATTCACCAATCAAATTATTCAACTAGGACTTTCCCTCGTTGGTGTTGATTTTAGAAATGAACATATTTATGCCAAAAATAATCCATGATCGTAATAAACGAAGCGCTCACTCTGTTTCACCAATACCATGCCTGTTATTTGAGTACCTATGAACCTGAATAAATTTTTTCCAGATTTTTCCAAGCATTCAATATTAACTTTATTTTCCTGGGGTCATAATCATGCCCCCTCCCCCCCCCCCCCCTCAATTACCATTCGCCGGGGGTGCATAAAGAGGTGGTAGTTTTTAGCGTTTTGTCTTGGCTCAAGATTACTCAAGGGGGTTTGTCCTTAACTCCAAATCAATTTTTCTCATTAAATTGCAAAAACAGCCCCACTCCTCCCATCATGGTTGCTTTGCTTATATTCCATCCATTTGTCAGCAGGCCTGGACTGGAACATAGTCGACTGTCGAACTTCAGACTTCGCAGATCACCACATTACCGGTTTTTTTTTTTTTTATCAATTAAAAACGGTCCTTACTTTAATTCCTCACTTTTCGGGAGCTGATAAACTGAAAGTCCTCTGTTACTTTTCATTTAGAAGAGAACTCACCATTTTAGAATTTGGCGGCTCCAGTGCCGATGCTCTATGATTGGTCCATGAGCATCAAGAGGAGTGGTGTCATAATTGGCTGCTTTGTGTTTTCACCTCATACGTAGGACCAGGAGGTTGGCTTCTGGCTTGACTTTTCCATTTTCAGTGGCTGGCTGTTTATAATTTTAACGTTTTTGTCGGTGGAATCATCTTCTTTCGTTTAGTTAATGTATGAGTGATTAATTTATACTTGTGGCTCGTCCACACGTTTTCCAATTTATTCGTTTTGCCGGGCAAACATGTACTCAGGACCAGCTCGCCACTCATCTGCTACCGTAAGTTTTATAGGTTATATCAATCTTGTCCACAATTATTTTCGTACTTTTTCAATGCTGCTGATAATGCTGAGCTAACACATTGAGATCTCAAGCTATAGCAAGCTCTCTACTCCATCCTCAATCCACATGTTTGGGCCTTTTGTGAGATTTTCTCCCAGAATGGGTCGCAAATGACTACCCCAAACCTCGTTCGATTACTCACCGTTGAAAAGTTATAACCCACGACAGAGTTCAAATATTCATCCCCCAATCGTTTTATTTTTGCCTCATTACTACCAGAACCTTTTATTTACATTTCTCGCCATTCATGAGTATGGTTACTGTAGTAAACACAATCTCTCGCTAATGAGCGCATCAAATAGGCTGTTGATGTGTAATTTTCTTAATTCTGTCTTAAATTGTGCGTAAGGTGCTCTCGATCCTCCAAATTGTCACTGATGATTAATGTGTTCACAAAGAATGAGATAAATGTTCCTTAGAGAGCTTAGTTCAACATTTTAAATCACCGCACTAGAGGAGCTTATTCTCAATGATATTGGTCATGAGATACTTACTCATTACAAATCTGGTACAATTTTCTTACCGTCTATCCACGGATCTTCTACCTCCTTGAAAATTAGCTTGTCTACTTCTACAAGATGTCCTCTACCGCTAGTTCATCTCACTTACATAGCGGTTCGCAAAGATGTCTGTATCAAATCAAGCCAGCGATGGCAAGAATGAGTTATTGGATATAGCTTCGATCTCCGACTGTTATAGCAGTATCTCTTGTGAAAAATCTAACTGAATCAGAGAAATGATCCATACGGTCCATGGAAGTGCATTTGTATTTCAGCCTGCAATCTCTTGAGGTCAGACTACAAAATGCCCCCAATCCTGAAAAGTGGCAAATTCATTTATTTTTATGTTTGGAGCAGCAATCAATCAGTATCACTAGCAAAATGATGTCATTTGCTTGTAGTTTTGACAATTTTATCTTCATACTGGTCAAATAGCTTCAAAAAAGGGCATGATTTCTACGTTCATGCTTTACAATGGGTCAGTTGCGCTTGCAGTGGAAGCCTGTTTTGATACTGCAAGCTTATAGATCAGCAAACATTAATAATACTGGATGTAGAAACTCGCTGTCAAACAAATCTTGTTATTTTTTGCCAATCGATGAACTCAATTCATGGGATCACAATTGATCACGAATAATAGCCTATAACTGGAAACCACGTTGTGAGGAAATTGCATTTAAAGTATTGTATATGGTTTACTATGCCGTCTGTGCTTTGCAGGTACCCTGTTTTTGGGTGGCCCAACCTTTTTACTGAAGGATGCCAGGTTGCGATACATTTTCGGTTTTCATAGAAACATACTTAATTTAAAAAATCAGTTTTTAAGCTGTTATTGCGCCCAACAATTATTTTTGTTGAAGTTAGAAAGAAAAAATCATTCTAATTACTCAAAATTAATTCGAAATGAACTAGCAGTCACTATCAGTGATACTTGCGAACTGAAAACAACGTTACCGAGCTGATGAACGCAATAAAGGCCCTCACGCGTCAAGGCTGTTTTTCCACCCATTACTCCAGGAGCCTGACCTAACTTGGGGTAAAAAAGGGTTTTTGGCCTCCAACCGGTACTGAATCATGTTCTACCTATACCACGGTATAGTCCACGGTACGGAGAATCTGAAAAGCTAATGGGGGTAATAACGACCTATACGCGCATAGGCTGTCATTAGTGCGGGGTCCTGAATTATGTGACCGGCGCCACTGACCCATTTTATAGAAGTTATGTTATGAACCAATCTGGTTTCCATCTTGGTATGGCTTTTAGATTCTCTGGATCTGAAAACTAAAGGTAAGCTCACGCAGTCAAGTTTTAGTTAGAGAAAGTCATTCAGACTCAACATTAAGAAGCACCTGCTTAAAATATCTTAAACCCAAACACTGATTGCAAATCATCTACAGCCAGCCGTGGCTTTCTAAGTTGAGGAATTACTTACAAATAATATGGAGTTAGTCAAATTTCTCATCATCTCCACACCGCCAGACACATGTGCAGAAACCCTTGGCCTCACAAACTTGTGTCTTGAAGATTTTCTCACCAAGAGCACAAATCTTTGCCAAAAGACCTACCCTCCTGCAAGAACTTGCTTAGTAAACCAGCAGGTCTTGGTGTTGTTCAGCAACAAGCTCTGCTGAATTACCTGACATGTTTATCTACTTAAAAATTTTATGAGGACTCTGAGAGTAGGTTGTCAAATTAGTATTTCCTAACTCTAATGCACCTCACTTTATTTCTGTCAGGGTGCTGGACCACTGGGTACGCAGTTTAAGTTTACAATCGCTGAAACTTGTGAAAAGATTAAAGAAGAATTCAACTATCTTCAAGCTCAGTACCATCAGTAAGTAAAATTTACATTTTATTTTATAATCATCTTGAAGCCCTCAAGTACCGTGTATCTTTTAGCGGTCTTGGATCGTATGAGAACTCAAAATAAAATTGTCCCTAACTGAATCAGGTTTGGCTAAACTATTCTGCATAATGCATAAAGCAATAAGCTTGAGAAATAGGTCATATACTGTAGCCTATAATATAGTACTCTCCATCTAGGCAAAGAAAAGACAGTGAATACTATCATCCTGGGCCTAAGTAATATGTTCAATGAATAAAAATTCCTTTGAACACTACACAACTTACAAACAAACACAGAAGGCCAAACTTACACAAAACTTGTTCAAACATAACTTCTGTGTAACTTTTTTAAAGGCACGCATTTACATAAAGTACTTTTTGAGTAATCCTCTGGAATAAATAATGAAATTATTTTACTGTTTCCAGGTTGAAATTGGAATGTGAAAAAATAGCATCAGAAAAGACTGAAATGCAGCGGCATTATGTCATGGTACGTAAGCAATGTGTTCTCCTGTTCCATCTGATGACTGATTTTTTTTCATCTCTCTTTTTTCACACTCCTTTTGAATTCAGTCGAAATTTATTTCCTTCCTGTAACCACTTGGCAATTAAAAATAGTTCTCTCTTTGAAGGTTAAATTTATTAAGGCAGTAACTGTAGAAATTTGTATAACCATTACATTGAGACTTCTTGTCTCCCTACAAGAATATTAAAACGTCGAAACTATTAATGCCAACAAAATTAGTCATTAAATGTTATGTCAAGGAGAATAAAATGAAATTCCAAGGAGACGAAAGGAAAATTCTCTATCATTACATTGAGAATGAACGTGGGACACCAGGTGGTCAAGAGATCTGATGACCTTCCACTATTTTCTTGAACTTGCAAAATTGTAGTTGCAGTGAAGATTTTTTATTCAATCATGCTTTCCCTTATAAAATGCTTTAAAAAAGAAGATAGCACCACTGGCTTTCTCTGCAATCAACTCCTGAAAAAGCACATCAAGTTGAAGCAGTCATCAAAACAACAGACCACTCCTTCTAAGAGAGTCTACCTCTGTTGTGCAATTGGCTGTTTTCAATCCGAAGAATTTTAATTCTTTTTGGCTTTTTTCCAAGAAATGCTTGAATGTCAGAACACACCTGTCTTAAATTTTCAGCTAGTGAGAAAAGGAAAGCTCACCTCGATGATCAATTTGGTGTTGCATTATTTCCATGTACATGTTATAGTGCTGGAAAATCCACTTTTCAGTCTTTTTTTCTCAAAGTTTGCGCTCGGAAAGGTCCAATCTTCCGTCTATCAAGCCTTGGGGGTTGTGTAAAACATTATATATTTACAAAAATAATGAAATTCACCTGGTCACGTATTCGTGTCCCTGTGTAATCCATGAAATTTCATTCCTGGCAATTCTCTACAGTCTCAGATAGCTGACCGTTGGTCCCTGGTTAAATGAGATCTGATCATTTCATTGCATGTAACCTATCTTAAGGTTACTTTCAACTTGTATCGTATCTGATATCATTATCTTACTCTTGACTTTTTTGCTTTCAGTATTATGAAATGTCCTATGGATTGAATGTTGAAATGCACAAACAGGTAAGATGTGGATTACTTCATTCTTTCATAGCTTCAAATATGCCATTGATTGATCCATTTATTAGGCCTCTAGCTATTTTCAATAGCTAGAGGCCTTCACCACCCCTCACCACTTTCCTCTTCTTACCATGCTGCCTAACCTCCAATACTCTGCAGCAATGAAAACCTAGGTCATGATAGAAATTTTGTAAAGATACATGAAGAGATTCTGAGAACTACTAAATCTTAAACTAAGTTCACAACTGTCAAGAATTGAGTATAAATAGAGCAGGAAATGGAGGAATGGTGCTGGGTCCACACCTTTTCACTGGAAAATCAAAGCCAAGAAGTTCCAAAAATTATAATTAGAGTCCAAAATATTCTTTTAACTCTATTCTTGGCTTTGATTTCCCCGCGAAATGGTGTGGACCCAGCACCATTTCTCCACCTTGTTACATACAGTATTCGGGCCACTTCTTAGTGTTTTTTTTTTTTTTTTTTTTCTCATTGGAGCAGGAGATCGATATTGCATTTTAAAATTTTTAAAATTTTGTTAAATTATGATAAGTAGAATCTGTGGTTGCAATTATTTTCTCAAAGTTACCCATGGTTATCAATTTATTTGCAACGCATGAGATTTTCACCTCCCTGGATAGGAATTTTCAAGTTCATTAATGTTGGATTCTTGAACCTCCGCAGTTTTCCAAGTCATCTCTGCTAGAGAACTAGAACTCTCAACTAAAGAAAGACGAGTCATTTTTTTTTGAATAGTGTGACAGCTGATCAATTTAGCCGGTGCCACATAGAAGAGCATAGAAAACTTCTGAGTGTCTTTTCCCATAATTAGATTCTCTATAAGCAGAAGGTTTCTCAAAAGTTAAGCAAAAGTTAGCGTTAATTCTAGGGGGAAAAATCCAAGTAGAAGTTTTGTTTGAAGGTTAAGGCACTCTAAAATTTCGAAATCAGGAATTAACCTAAAAAGTAAGAGAACTAGAGAATGAAGAAATCAAAGGAACCCTGCACATCTTTGTAGAAAGAGAATGATGGGTCCCATTCAAATCAAGTTTGTGAACATTTGCAAGTTCTGTGAATCGCTTGTTTATCTTTTTATTCCTAATGTATTTATTTTTCTTTTCAGACTGAAATAGCGAAAAGATTAAATGCAATTATTGGTCAAGTGATTCCTTTCCTAGCATCAGAGGTAAGAATCTTGTTCAAATTAAATTGTTTTCTTCTTGTAACATCTTAAGCTAGTGCGCAAAGGTCACAATAGCAGACAAATTTTAGGGTTGACTTAAAAAAAATCAAAATGACACTGCAGAAACATATACAGCCATTTTAATTCAGGAATGACAAAAGTTCCCAGTTGCTGTATCTTGGGATTCAGCTCTTTTGCTGCAAGGCCAAATTTCTGATTTGCTTTGCAAAAAACCTCAGTTTTCATTTGTGTTTCATTTCAACGTGAGATTCACCCTTTTGCTTGAAAGTAATGATGGAAAGAAAAATTCACATTCACCTTTGAAAATTTTCTCACGGTTGAATATTAACCTCAAGTTTGCGACCATCTGCAAATTATGAGTTTGAGAAATTTTTGCAAGCCTGTTTTACTACGCCTGAGAGTTCTTATGCTGCTGAAAGCCAGTGCCGTTAACCACACTTGACAATTTTCATTTGTCATAGATTTCGCAAGTTGTTTATTGTAGGGCCAAAATTCCGTCTGTTCAACCGTTGATGGGGCATGTTCAGAAGAGCCCCTCGACAACTTGGGTTGGACTCCTCAGCCTCTTGGAACGTACCAAAAGTGGTTTTTGCGCAATTCATCAGTTCATTGGCCATTTGCAGCCTTCCTACAGATGAAATTTTCGCCTGAAGAGCCAGGAATTGACTCATCGCTTGCCTTATCTCCTGCTTTAAAGCTTGCGCTCTTTAGGGGGCGTAAGCGACCTCAAAAAAAATTTTCAAATAAATACTATATTTTTTTTACAAAGGTGACTACCTATTTTTACCCCTCAAAGCATACATAAAATCTAGAAGAGTTTCAGATTTCTTAAGAATAAGGGACACTTCCCCTGGTCTGTGGCTTTGATCATCCCAAAAAACTGAGAAAAAAGCATGGCACCAGTTGTTTGGGACACCCTGAACGGAATACTGTGATAGTTTCTAGGTTAAAAGTGTGAGCTCAGCTTTCACTGAATCCACAATAGGCTCCTATTTTCCCCTCTTTGAAGCTAGCAGTATATCTAATTTTGTTTATCTTACCTTTTTTATTCCAGCATCAGCAGCAAGTTGCCACAGCTGTTGATCGAGCCAAACAGGTTACTATGTCAGAACTGAACGCAATTATTGGGGTGAGTGCCAGTGGAATACAACTTGATAGAGAAAAGTAGAAATTTTTTGGGTTTTCATCTCCAATTCTTATCTTTATTTATCCTCAGTCTTACTTTTATCTATTTTGAGTTTGCAAGTAGGTTTAAGTATCTAAGAATTTTTTCTCTTCACTTTTATTAGTGCATTCCTTCTCTTACAGTATTACAAAATTTTCCTTTGATTTGATAATATTTCTTAGCGGCAAACCTAAGCGACTTCATTTCTTTCTTTCTTTTCAAATTTGAAGAGCAAAAAAACCTAATCGATTGTTTATATCAAGTGTTTCAAACCATACTAGCAAATACTATATCCCATAAATAATTACATAAAGAGTCAAATTATCAAACATTTAACCTTTTTGTATACATCCTAATTTTATAAATGAGGCCTTAACTGAAGTGGAAGACCGTAGTGCAGAAAAATGTGTAAGATAGAGACAATGGAACCACCGTTTGGAAGAGTGCTCTCTGAGCTTTGTGTGTGAGATCTTCCAAAAATGCCAAACCAAACATCGGTAATAACAGTTTGAAGCTTTAGCTAAGACTCTAGCATCATACTATTTGGGATCAGCACAAGGCTAAAATGCAAATTAAGGGACAGCTTATCGACCATCAGGGATCAAAACTAGATGATGTGTTTGTGTGAAAGGTATTTCCTTAATGATGGCAGAACCAAGTCGGCAGCCATTCAAAACAGCGCCTAGGTGCATGTTTAAACCATTCTTCCTCCATCTTACACTAACTTATTTCGATTTCCTTTCGTTGTTTGTAAGACATTTTACAGGAAACGCAAAGAAAGAGTCAAATTTTCATACTTTAAAGAAACAAGGTAGTGTGTATGAGAAAACTGCTTTTTTAATGATGCAAATAATGTTTATTTCACAATAACTTTGAACCTTGGAACTATGGGTATCTAATATTTATTCAGAACGAATGAGCGCCATCTCAGCTTCACAGCGGTTTTTAACACTAAGGGTCTGCTATTAACGGTGTCAATGCTACTTTTACGCATTCTAACGAAGTTACCAAAACTAGATTCCATTTGGTGGTTTCAAAATCTCATCCATATTATATGGTCTCAGCTGCAAAGATAACGCTTACCTATATAAAGTCTCAGCTCAGAAAATTTTTATGATGGGTACTTAGTTTAATCCATAATGAAATTAAAGTTGCATTCCCCATTCTAATTTAGTCTCCAATACAATGTTTACTAGATGTACTCAATTTCGAGGATTGCTAACTTTTCTTGATGTCGAACTTTCCTTGCCTAACCTGTGTTTAAGTTATTGCCTAACGGAAATAAATATTAAAGTGTATTTGTAAGAATACAAGTGCTGAAAAATTACAACGTTGAGTTTCATCTTTCAGGGAAGCACTCAGGCCTCTTTTTACTCTTGAATCTTGACTTGAGTAGTAAAAGAGCCACCAGCCAGTATCCTTGAACTGATTTTGTGTTAATTTAATAAAAAATGTTATTCTATCCATAACTTCATTATCCCACAGGGATATTTCAAACTTAAACTTATACCATCAATGCATCACGTCATCTTATAACTTCGTAGATGACTTTACTTTTTTCGAGTGAATCTGGCTGTGGCTCTGATTTGATTGAATCTATTGGAAGTGGATCCATTTATATATTCTTCACCTCTATTTTTGCCTAATTTTCTAAGTATGACCTGGGTTTCCTTCCGGCATTTTGGATACAACTCTAAACTAACAATGCTCTAGGAGCTCATAGTAGTTTCGTATATTTAAAGTTGAGTGCACTTTTCTCCCTTTTAAATTCTTGAATTTAATCACTCCTCTTCAGTTTTGGAACAAAGAGTACCTTTCACTGTCTGGCACATTAGTTTCTCTTTGAAGTAATAAACACTGTCAGGTACACCTTAACTGTCTTTAAGTGCTTTCACCGATAACAGGTCCTTTGCAGAATTCAAATTTTTATTCTTATTTCTTGATAAAACTACAGTTAAATACTGTTTTAGTTAAGTTTTTGGACTTAGGGAGTATTCATAAACTATGCAATGCACTTTTTTGGCATTTTTGACCTCCTGTTACGTTTTTGTGACGTAGCTCCCCATCCTTAAGCATGTAAAAACAAAATAGCGTAATGCTCTCCCCGACCCCGGCGACCCCCCCTTTTCCTATAAATATATTATTGAAACGAAAAAAGAGGAAAAATTTCATAGAGTTATAGTACCTACATTGAGGATGCATGAGACTTCAGAATTATGTTTAGTTCATAATACAGAGCAGGTAAAGAGCCTCCCAAAAAAGAGGCTGATTTTGGCCCCTTTTTAGGTATTCGATTCGACCATCGGACCAAGGTTTAAATGGAAGCTTATATTAATAGAAAACTTAGGAAAAAATTTCAAGATGAGTATAGGAACCGTTTTCGAGTTACGGGGGGGCAAAGGGGTCACAATCCGGCCTAATTTTTTGCTGTTTTCTTGTAGAATTGATGTATCGGCGGGGTTCTTATCGTTGTTAACGCATGTGTAGCACATGGATTCCTACGTGTTTTTACACGTAGAATCGATTTTTAACGTTGCCGAATCGATATACTGATCGGTTAAATCGATTTTGAACGATTTATTAAGGAAAATCGATGATTCCTCAGGATCGAAATTGTTTATTTTCGATTCATGAATGAATAAATGCATCTGAAATGACTAAAACACACGTAACCCTATGTATTTTGATACGTAGAATTGATTTTTAACGTTGACGAATCGATTTATCCATCGTTTGTATCGAATTTTTGCGATTTTTTACGGAAAATCGATGACTTTTCGGAATTAGAATCGGGTTTGCTCCATCCGAGATCGGAGATATGTACCCAACATGATTGGTGCACATCGACTCTTATGTATTTTTATACGTGGAATCGATCTATAACCTCGATAAGTCGATATATCGATCAATTGTATTGAACTTTTTCGATTTTTTTGCGGAAAATCGACGGTTTATCGGGATTGAGATACGTAATAGCGATTTTTTACGGATATTCGATGGTTCTTTTGGACTGGCATTGGAAACATCTACCAGACATGACTGGAGCACATCGATTCGTTTGTGATTAGTCTCGCAAAATCAATTTTTAAGAAGTCGACGAGTCGATACATTGACTGGTCGTATTGATTTCTTGTGATTTTTATGGAAAATCGATTTTTTGAACAGGAATGAAATTGGTTACTAACGGTCCGAGGGTGGAGATATGCACCTGACACGGTCGGAGCACGCCGTTTCCACGTACTTTTACACTTAGAATCATTTTTAAGGTTGACGAGTCGGTTTGGCGATCTGACCAATCAATTTTTTGGGATTTACGGAAATCTGATGGTTTCTTGAAGTTGAAATAATTTTGATTTTAATCAAAATGGGAATGAAGGAATGCAATACGACCAGTCAATGTATCGACTCGTCGACTTCTTAAAAATTGATTTTGCGAGACTAATCACAAACGAATCGATGTGTCCAGTCATGTCTGGTAGATGTTTCCAATGCCAGTCCAAAATAACCATCGAATATCCGTAAAAAATCGCGCAAGAGTTGTGTATGTCAGATCGATATATCGACTCGTCGACGTTTAAAATTGATTCTACGTGTAGAAATACGGAAGAATTGATGTGCTCCAATCATAAAGGGTACATTTCTCCGATCTCGGATGGAAAGACCTATCTTAATCCCGATAAACCGTCGATTTTCCGCAAAAAATCGAAAAAATTCAATACAATTGATCGATATATCGACTTATCGAGGTTATAGATCGATTCCACGTATAAAAATACGTAAGTGTCGATGTGCACCAATCATGTTGGGTACATATCTCCGATCTCGGATGGAGCAAACCCGATTCTAATTTCGAAAAGTCATCGATTTTCCGTAAAAAATCGCAAAAATTCGATGCAAACGATGGATAAATCGATTCGTCAACGTTAAAAATCAATTCTACGTATCAAAATACATAGGGTTACGTGTGCTTTAGTCATTTCAGATGCATTTATTCATTCATGAATCGAAAATAAACAATTTCGATCCTGAGGAATCATCGATTTTCCTTAATAAATCGTTCAAAATCGATTTAACCGATCAGTATATCGATTCGGCAACGT
The DNA here is from genome assembly GCF_918797505.1 of Bemisia tabaci. NCBI lineage: Eukaryota > Metazoa > Arthropoda > Insecta > Hemiptera > Aleyrodidae > Bemisia > Bemisia tabaci. Next base: position 20,267,083 of record NC_092793.1, on the reverse strand, counting down.
TAAAAATCGATTCCACGTGTAAAAACACGTAGGAATCCATGTGCTACACATGCGTTAACAACGATAAGAACCCCGCCGATACATCAATTCTACAAGAAAACAGCAAAAAATTAGGCCGGATTGTGACCCCTTTGCCCCCCCGTAACTCGAAAACGGTTCCTATACTCATCTTGAAATTTTTTCCTAAGTTTTCTATTAATATAAGCTTCCATTTAAACCTTGGTCCGATGGTCGAATCGAATACCTAAAAAGGGGCCAAATTTTGGGAGGCTCTTTAGAGAAAATTGTAAATTGTATAGGTAAGCTCCCAGTTGTAAGGCTGGCTCAATCATTAGGACCAATTGAATCAATTTTTTGCAAAAAAAAATTAGTTCTCAGTAATGTTTTAAAATTGCCAAAGACGGATTATTTTCACAGAAATGGGTAACTGAAAGAATTTTAAAGGGGAAATTGGAGAATTTTCTCCTTATGATAAACAAAGTTTATGGACCTCCCTTGGGAGATTTTCTTTGTTGCCCATTGATACTAAGTATTTACTTTACACAGTAATTTTTAAAAGTTCCAACAGACTTATGTCCTTCTGCGAAAAAACGATTGAATTTACCCATGACCTTAAGAGCCCTGTCACATGGAATAACGAATGCTAATTCTTTTTTCATGCACAGTATGGCAACAATTACGCTGTACTCTGCCTCAGTGCTGTTATTTCAAAAGGTGTGATAGCTCACTTTGTGAGTTCATATTTTGAAACTCAGCGAGGAAAATGTGCTGAATGAGTAGTGAGTAATTGGTAAAACTGAGTCTTTTGGGCGAAATAAAATACCATCATGAACTCTACTATATTAGGCATTGTACTGTGCATCGTAAGTCAGAGCGACTTTTTTCATCATGAAGCCTTGAGGGAGTGGATTTAGGTCAAGTTAAAGGCATAATGAAGGGGCCTTAATTTTTCAAGTTAAAACTTTGGCGTAAAATCCTTGGAACATGAGCAATTGGCGAATTCAGCATCTTGTAGGTTAGATTGTGAGAAGTGAAGCAGTTAGTGAGTATCTGGCTCCAAAACTTAAAGCACCTGGTTTAGTGGTAGTGGGTGAGTTAATAGTGACTGAAGTTAGAGTTTGTGGGTGAAAAGAATTTGGTGAGCAGTAATGAACATCAAAGTATTCAAAGTGAGCATTTCGTTTGGCAGCCTTGCTTCTTCTGTAAACCCAAATTAGATCCCAATACTTGTTAGAGATCACACACCTTCTCTACTCTCCAGGCAACAGGTCGTTTAAACCTGTTGACTCCTTTTCTAATATAGGTTTATTTTTTATAACCTACAGCTGCTCTTAGTAAGCACCGCAAAAATTCCACTTAGTTTTTGGATTAGTTGATTTCTGGATATTGGCTTTCGCATTAATTTTGTCGTATTAGCTGTTTATTTCTGGTAATTGAGTAACTTTTTGCTTGTTTTAGCAGCATCAGCAGCAGGGCTTGCAACAACTCTTGGTATGTTGTTATTCCTCTTCATATCGTACATGTCTCTTGGCCTTCCATCCCTCCTTCAATCCTAAGTGCTTTTTTTCCTCTATTAATTCCTCAGCTACCCTAGATGTCTAATTTAATCCTCAACATGAAGATCAGTCCCACTTTTTTTTTTTTTTAATTCAGGTCCGTGGTATTGCTTTTCCTTGATCCTATGAAACACTTTCATTATTAAAGAATTTTGGATTTCTAATAACTATTAAAATTTTTCCAAGTCGGCGAAATGGAGCTGTTGCAGGGCAGCAGCCTTATCGAAGTTTATCAGTATTAAAAATGTGGAGTGTACTAATGACTTTCCAACAAAGATTCCTCCCTTAACCAACTTAAGGACCATATTTTTTTGAATCCTGTTATATTTAGGTTGCAATGAGATAAACTATGGATCACCTCTGTTCATCCTTTTCCCAGCAAAATATCACAAGTGCCATCATTAAGAAAATAGAAGATAAAGATAAAAACAAAAAATGCATACAATTTTGCAGTTTAGGATTGTCCCTGATTAAGAAGAATAATTCAGCGAACAAATTGTAAATTTTGGATAGCGTAAAGAACAAAATTTAATCAAATGATTAGTCAACGAATTGTGGGTGTCATAATGGAGACTATCGTAAGTGCCTGTTATGAAAGTTCTTCAAGAATGTTTTTTAAAGGCCTAACAGCTAAAATGTCTTTGGGATGAAACAATTTCTAATGATTAATAGTGAATTCCAAATTTTATTTTGTCTCTTAATAATCCTATTGCACTCTTTATGTTGTACTTTTGTTTAAAAATGATCAACACCTGTGATATTTTGTTCTTTCATGCTTTATTGTTCCCCTTTGCTACTAAACACTGACGAACCCAGTTTCCAATGTGATTACTTGCTCCATTCAGTGTCAATTTTCTGCAGAATTGTTATTCTCCAACCAGTTTGCTAGTCTCTTCTAAGGTGTGAAGATGTCTCAAAGACTAAAAAAGAATGTAAACCCTGCGCTTGTCTCAAAAAAGCCAGATTCATTTCCCTAGAACGCAATTCTTTACTGATTAAAACTGTCCAAAATCTAATCATAATGATTTCCTAATAAATGTTACATCACCTTAACAATAAATTTTCCTCACGTAATGTAACAAACCTACCAGCAGCTATTAAGATATGCCACTAATTTTTTACTGTTTGGTTTGGAACCTATTTGCATGTTGTCTTGTGGTTTTCTCCTGTGGAAGCATGTTTGCCCTTTGTGAGTCATTTACATTTGCCCTCCAACTAACTTCCCATCAATATTTTCTGTTTCTTTTGCACAAACGTATGAATATTTGTTTGTCTTTGCCTTTTTTTTTTCTCTTCTTTTTAATGATAAATTGTTAATATGTACTTCATTGATCTAAGATTTTTGCTGTTGAAAAGATTTTGTTAAACCAATTTACCGCAAAGACATGTAAATTCATAATTAATCAATGAAATCAGCTGCGAAAAGTAAGTTAAATTATTTTTGTATAGGCCATCTTACTGAGCAATATTTTAAAATGATAGGTTTCTCGACACCAAGGTTTTTTAAACTATGTATGCAACGTATTCTACATGCAATATTGTTGAGAAACTGAAGAAAGGAAGACTATCTCCTCTCTTCCCTGAAAAATGGCCCTTCTAAGAAACCTATCCCTGAATACAATTCAGGAAAATGAGCACAAAAAACGAGAAGACTGTATCAAGTTACATTGATGTCAAAATGATTGCTTTAATATTCAGATGCATTTACTTGAAAATAATAATAATAATTTGCCTTTACAGGGAAACAGTTGCAGGTGTACTTTTCTTATGTAAATACATACATCGAATGTTATCTCTTTTATCATTTAAGTACAACATGTTAGTTAAATTAATTTGGTGTTATTCCTTACTGCGAAAGTAATTAGGAGAAGTATTTATCTGTGTCAAGTGTTTAATTTTCACCCTTCTGGTAGCAACAGATTCATGCTCAACAAGCTCCACATGGCGCTCCTGGAGGAACTGTTCCATTTTTGCCACACATGGCTGCACCTGGAGCCCTCCTGGGTTTACCTCATCCGCTCTCAAAACCCATAGATCCTCGTGAACCGATTCCTCTCAAGCGATCGTCCTCTATACCCGAGGACCGATTAGTGAGTACAATTGTTTCTTATTTTTTGTGTGTTGCCAAAAATTTGTACCATTCTCTCAAGAATTTCTCCTGAAAAAGGAAGAGATCAAGAAAAAAAAAATAACTTTCAGTGAATAAAATTAATAGGTTTCCTTACTTCCAAACAGCATGATCGAGTTTTGCCAGTTGAATTTTTCACAGCAAGCAGAGGTCCTCTAAGTTTCCTGCCAAGGATTGATTCATTCTTAAGTTTCTCTTTATCTCAAGAACATTTCAAACTGATTGATTTTATTGATTTTACCAGACTAGTCTGTGCAATGGGAAAGTGGCAGGAAATTTTTGCTAAGTTGTAGAATAGTCGTTCTTACACACAATTTTGTGAGAAAAATTAATGAACAAGTTGGAAAATCATTTCTAATATGGAAAGAAAGCTGATCAAAATCCGACCAATCATAAACCAACAGTCAAATTAACGTAGCAAGACAATGCCTGAAGATGATTTCAGCCAATCATCAAACTTTGTTTTCCCTCGCCTGGCTACATCATCAGCGCCTGCCAAAAATATCGTTTCAAATGGGTCCCATTTTTGGCATTTCACTAAGTCTCTTCAGGTTAAAAAAAATCTGAAAAAATTCCTAGAAGCTTAGTTCCTTCTGTACTTTCAGAAAACGAATTCAAAAAAATGAGCGCCACTGACTCATTTAATTAAACAGAATAAAAAAAAGGAACTTTAGGGCATCTAGAGAGTTGCATCATCCTATTAAGGCAATCACTTTTTGGCCCTAAACTGGGCCCATTGTGATGCTGTTCCCAATATGTCTGTGTCCATGGTCTCTCCTAGCTGGCCTGTCTCTTATGACCAATGCCCTCCACTATCAGGCAGAGAAAAATTTGCCAACCAATTTTTTAGCATTAGTAAAAAATGTTATTGTTCCTTATTTCCATGATTCAGATTCAACTTGTAATCCTGATGAAAAATAAGTATAATTACGATTAGTTCTGTGATAAGTTAATATACAAAGAAACTCATGAATTTTTGCAGTGCTTTTGAAAAAAAAATCCTTAATTTTTTGATAGTATAAGGTTACAAAAATAATTAAAGAAACTTTTGTTTCCATTTTACAGCGGAGTCCCGTATCTCCAAGTGTGAACAAGTATAGATCTCCGGAGCCTGACACTAAACGTAGAAGACCTGAAAGTAAAATCCATGCTCCTGTAAGTAATTTTTTAATTTAATACAAATAATATTATTTAATAAAAATGGTGATTAATGAAAAAGATTTCTTATTCCGAACTCTGTTATTTTAATTATCTCCAAATCTTTATTGGTTCAAAGATGAAATCATGACCAAATTTATTAGTCGCAATTGAGTCTGGAGTTGTAGAAAAGAAGAAGAAAAAAAATCCCATCAAATAAACAAATATTTTAACAATTTTCTCTGTCAAAAGTTACTAAGGGGCTCCTAAAAATTTAATCAATTGCAGAGTTAAAAATTTCATAGAAAGTCTCAATTCTGTAGATTGACCTCTCACTCAAAAGTATCAGAGCATGTTAAAAGTACTTCAACTGTAGATTTTCCTCTCGTCGTATTTGTCTGGTAGCATTTACCTCATGAACTGATAGGTTTTTGACAGGAGAGGGGAGGTAAGAAAGGAGGTCTGAAACCCAATTTTTAGCTTGCAAGTCACACATGTAGAAAGTTATCAAATTGAAATAAAAAATCTACAGAATCTGTAGAAATTCAAATTGTTGAAGTAAATCATATTTTTTGTTTTTCCTCACCAGTCTTTCTCATGTCATTGTATTTTGTTTTCAGGAAAGTGATGGTGATAAGAGTGATCAAGAATTAGTTGTAGATGAAGCAAATGAAGTAAGTCTAAGTCCGTTTGGTATTCCTGGATCTTTTTTTTTGTGTATTTGTTTGTTATTGGGATAGGAAAAAAATACAATTCCTGAGAGTTCCCAAAGGAGAAAAACCCTGTATTTATCTCTAAAACTGAAAGAAAATTGATGATGAATCTTAAAGCCCCTACTGCAGCACTGCCAAGTGGCATTTCCACTGGATTTCACCTGACGCAATTGTCAGCTTTATGCTACAAAACATTTTATGTACAGTGCATTCCAAAATGAGTTGTAAATGTCAGTTGGCCTCCAGTGTTTGCTCCCCTCTTGTTTAATGCCAGAATAGCCAAATATAAATTATCTCTCTCTTTGATACTTTGTTATGATGAAACCACCAAGAAATGTATAAAATTTGAAATTTTGTAGATTTTTGCTCATATTTTATTCTTAATATTAACTTTCGTCATACATATCATGTGTAATGTTGGAGTGAACTGTAGAAATGTCAGACAGAATTTTTGCTAACGATAAATCATCTGCAATGGAAACAATAGTAAATCCTCTCTTTCCATTTAAAAAATTTGAATTTAAGTTTTATTGTCTTTGTTTCACAAAAATAGAGATATCATAGAAATGTTTAGTTTTGCTACCCATTTATACATTCGCATGATTTTTTACTTATTTTGTATATGAGGACTTAAATGTAACAATGGCGGATGTGAAAAATTACCTTTTCGAAACACATTCAAAAAACTGTTTTGGCACCAAGAAAATTTTGAGAAAATCTTGAGATATGACCTTCGAGATCTGCACATTATGCCAGAGCCAAACATATTAAATTTTTGTGTGAACAAAACAGTTTTTTAAGCGTGTTTTGAAAAGGTAATTTTTCACATCCGCCATTGTTACATATAAGGCCTCATATTATTTATTTATCAAATTTTTATCGTCATTCATCAGAATTTGAAAAAATTAGTAACAATTTGTCATATTTATCATTTGTAGGAATCGCATTCAGCTCCTAGTGCAAGTAATGGTCCTCTAGATGCCTCTCATGACAAACTGAGCGGGCTTGGAAGCAAATTGGATCGGCCAACAAGTCATAGTGGTTCCTCCGGCTCTAACAGTCGTACACCCACTCCCACCGCAAAGAGCAAAGATGTACGTCTATTCAGTATCAAAATTTAGATAGAATTTCTTAGTGAGGCTAAATAAGAATACATCTGAATATTACCAAAATTTTCTATTAATTTTATCTTGAAATGCTGCATTTCACAAAATCTTTACTCCAACAGATTTTTTAGAGAGGAGCACCAAGCAGAATTTTAGAGAATATAAGACCCTAAACTGTGAGTTGCACCTGGATTAGCAAGGAAACTGTAAAATATCTCCTGTTCCTTCATAACACCTCAGCATTTTTCAAAGTATTAACAAATTTACAGCACATGGTTTTTGAATTCTTTAACTCGTTTCAAATTGTTGACCTGTCTTTGCTAGATACCATTCTTATTTTTGGGATAATGTCAGGTGCTGGGGCCTGATCCCCAATTATGTGTATCTCTAAGCACTTTCATTGGAAAAATATTAAAGGACTTCCTCCAAGTCTCAGTAATCTCTCAATGAAGTTAGAAGAATGTAATTACCTATTTGTTAAGTTAATTTTAAGGGTCAATCGCAAAAATTCGGGAGGACGACATTTATTGAACCCATAGCGCTATTGCTGTAAATTTGGCAAAATTTTACTACTCATGTGCGACATTGTATTTCAGCATAGTTGTTTATCTCGACAATCCTCACTTTTCCAAGCATTAGGCACCAGTATAAGTGGCACTGAATGGATCTCCAAGATTGAAACATTTAATTCTGTAATTCTTCTTTTGCACGTAAACTGCTGCACTAATTTGTTGAAATTTTTGCTGATTCTTACCACCCTTTAACAGGAAAATCAATGAAATTTTCAATCAAAATGCCCACCAATACTGAGTGAAAATTCAAATTACATTTTGTTATTTTGCAATGTGAAGACGCCTTTACATACGTTCTTTAACATGGAGCACAAGGAGACTTTCGTGCAAAATCTCAAAAACTAATTTGTCTTTGATTCCAGCCTTGTTGAGGCACTGTCATTACTCATTTGGCCGTGAATGGCAATAGAGAATTTGCAATTGTCTAAAATTTGATTAATTTCATTTATTAGTCAAACTCACTGAGCAAACTGACTACAAGATTATGCTTGGTTTCCAAATTGAATAAATATCATAGCAATTCTGAGAAAATGTTCTATTCTGCTAAAATACATGTACTTCAATGAGAAATGCCACCTTTTGATGTCACATGGTGGTAAATTTTCTCACCTATAAATTTATTCCCTCTTGTTTCCCATACGAGAAATAAATACTGTGAGCCAAGCTTTTGCTTTTTCGTAAGTAGTAATACAATTTTCCCGCGCAAATTCTCCATTGTAGCTTCGTGTAAAAGATTCTTTCACAAAATTACTTTTTGTATCATTTCAGATTGACAAACCGCCAACTCCTCTGTCGAAACCAAGTACTCCAGGATTAGGAAAAACTCCTCCATCAGCAATTCCCCCAATGGGTCTCGGCTATCCTGGAATGCCACGAAATAGTCTTCCTCCAGAAGTACATCTTTCTTCCTCTGTTGGGTACAATGCCTCGGCGAGAAATTCATTGGTAATATAATTGTTCTTTGTGTATTCTATTATTGTTGCCATGTGAGTTTCAATGGTGTTAGGGTATAAGTTGAACCTCTACCAGCCATTTTCTCATCAAGAGGTCCTGAAAAAGTGACATTTCGGAAGTTTTCAAAATCATGTCGGTTTTCAACTTGGACATAGTGGTACATTGAAACTAGCAAATTTAAGCATCTCATCTGCTAGAACCAATACTTTTCAAGAACAATGCAGCACTTGGAGAACCTTATTTTGCAGTCAAACACACTGCAATCAGTTCATTGCCCATTTTAACTTATGTAGATTTTAGTTTTTTGTTGAGCGGAAAGTTTAAATTAACAAAAAAGAAAAACATCAATTTCTTGCAAGTTGAAATTATAAATTTTCCACCAAGTTCTAATTGTAATTTTGACAACAGCACAGTTTTTTTCACCATTTTGACTTATGACATCAAAAATTCAGCCTTATCATCCGAGTCCAATATTCCCTTAAAGATGGGAGCGTCATCCTGTACATATTATGTATACACATGTGTAATTGCGTCCTTAATTACATTTTTCAATTTTTTGCAATGCTTTATTCTCACTGCTATGTCTTTTTTTCAGCCATCCGGTGAACCGAGGTCATCAACTCCTCTGAATCATGCAAGTGATCTGAGTCTTTCAGCAACTAAATTGTAAGTATTTTTTCTTGTGATGAATATGTTTATTAAATGATAGTGGACGCCTAGCAGAAGGGTGGCAACAGAAGTTTTTACATGAAATATAGGAAGTGCAATGGGCCTTGGGAGGATAGGGTACTGTGGCGGCGAGGCTTCACAGAGCGCGGGAGAGCACTGTGAAAGCGGCTCATATGTATGTTTATTCAGATCATCTCGCTAAAATTTTTAAGGTATTACAATGATGGGAAATTGATCTCATCTTCTGACCCTAGATCTAAAAATAGGCCACGCCTCTTAATATAAACAACATCAGAACAAAACTCGGTTGTTACGAGATGCTCAAAGTTGTTGCGTTGAACAAACTATGTCTTTTGTTTAGCGGCCCACTGGGGAGGAAAAAATTAACCATTTGAATCCAGCAGTTTTCCTATTTAATGATCACTAGGAGAAAAAATTTATTTTACAAATGGATGAAATCCATTGCATTCTATTCATGTTGTTCATTCCAAAAATCTTTTGCTGCTTCATAAATTTCAGATGTTTTCTTCTGTGCTTCATTCGTTGTAATTTGCCGGCTTCTCATATAAAACAAAATTTCAGCCTAAGGTATGATAATACCAATATTGCATTTACTTGTTTTTTAGACCTTATTCAATGCATTTAAACGGTAACGGAGGCCCTCCTGCACCTGTAGTCTTGCCAAACGATGGATTAGTATCAATGGGAGTGCCTAAACTAGCCCGACAAACGGTGTCGCTTCATCACGGAGAGGTAGTCTGTGCTGTAACTGTGAGTAGTGTAGCAAAACACGTGTACACAGGCGGAAAAGGGTGTGTTAAAGTTTGGGATATCAGTGCACCCTCAGCTCCCCTGTCCCAGCTTGACTGTCTGGTAAGATCACAATTTTATTATTTCAAATATAAGTTGTATTTTTTCCCCAACTACAAAAGTATGTAAATGTGTGTAAATAAATAGTAAGCTATTATAAATTTTCGATGACTCATTGATATCTTTATGCGCACTGGTAGCATATATTTCTGGAAACTTAAAGGTTTGATGTTATGATTATTATTATATTTCTGTTTATTTCTTAATGCTGTAATTCTCTCCTCACTCTTAATTGGGTTTGAGGTAATGGAGGTACGGCTTTATATTAGTTTTCCATAACTTAAAATTGTATTAAAATAAAAATAAAAATTAGTAAGACCTAAAAAATATAAATTTTACTACAATAAACGCGATAAATGTATATTATATCATTTCAGTGTCCACTATTTGTGAGGTATAATTAATAAAACTAGAAAAGTAATTTTTCTCTTTTTCTTGTATTAAAGTAATACAAGAACATTCTCAGCCGGTACTTTTGGTGAAATGAATATTTTAATTGGTGTGTTTAAACTGCAAGATATTTCAGGTTCTCTTTTCCTGTAAACTTTTGAATAAAATTAGGTAGACACTTGACACCTATAATCTCAACAGACGTTTTTTCAGGAGAAATTTCTATTCGCTCCCCACTTGCTGGGAATCCGTTCAACATATTATTCTAATTACATCAAAAATCCAATTTCATGTAATTTTTGCATATTTTTCAGCAAAGGGATAGCTATATCAGGTCAGTGAGACTCCTGCCCGATGGACGCACACTAATCGTAGGTGGTGAAGCCAGTAATCTCTGTATTTGGGATTTAGCGCAACCAACACCACGAATTAAAGCAGAACTTACATCAAATGCACCTGCTTGTTATGCCTTGGCAGTTAGTCCTGATTCCAAAGTAAGTGGGTTATTATTTGTCAAGTCCAAAAAGCTACTTATGTCCTCTGGACTCTTACTATTACTAAAGAATACTGACCCCTCTTGCCTAAAGGGCTGTCTCTTGGAGAAAATATAAAATAAATTCCTTATCAGACCTTATTCCAAGTTCACCTTATGGCTGAAATGGCTTCAAATAAGGTCTGGCAAAGAATTCGTTTTATATTAGTGCTTCAGTTCATACTTTGTCCAGAGGCTCTTCGTGCAAAAGAAAGAAATTAAACACATCTTTCTGAGAAATGGATTGAAGGATTGAAATTTGGAGGCTGGGTCGGGCGAAATCCAATACCAATACTACTTTAGCTAGAAGACTGAGCTGCGAAAGGACACTATGCAGCCTGCAACAGTTAGAAGGTTTTTCTCCAATTTCATGCAGGGACTTGTTTTGTGTGATGCAGCTCCTAAAGTGCAAAAACTGCTCAAATGTGAGGGAATCCACGTCTGTGTGAAGAAATTTTTTGGTGAAATTTATTTTCTATCTTCGTTTTGTTTTTTTTTTGCAAGAAAGGAGGAAAGACAGGAAAGGGTGCTGATATTTTAAGTATTTAAGCTTGGCATACTATTAGAAAGTAAGAAAATTAAGGCTGAGATAGCAATTACTTTTTGTTTTAAAGAACTTCCCAACCCCCCGTGTAGCTGTCAGTGAGATTTGCAGTATGTACACAAAATAAGTCAACTAGCAGGAAAGTTGAAAAGGGCCAACTAGCTCTGGCTTTGTTTTAGTTTCAGGTGGTTTTCATTATGCTCCTTGTCTCAGCCTGGCAGCATCCCTACCTTGACTTTCTCCCAATCGTGTCACATCCCTATGTAGGATGTGTAACCAGCTTTTAGCTAATGCCCTGTCTTTTTTCAAAACTGCCAACTCTGTTCGTATAAATATGCTCAATTAATGGGTCAAGCTCGAAATCTCTGGAAAGATTTATCATAGCAAGGAATCAAAGCCTGAAATCCATCTCTATTCATAAATTGTACAAAATTATATCTTTTTCCATTTTTTGTTTCAGGTTTGTTTTAGTTGCTGCTCAGACGGTCATGTAGCGGTTTGGGACCTTCAGAATCAAACTATAGTACGCCAGTTCCAAGGTCACACCGATGGAGCGTCTTGTATAGATGTAACCCCAGATGGTAACACTCTTTGGACAGGTGGCTTGGATAACACTGTGCGCTCATGGGATCTTCGACAAGGACGCCAACTGCATCAGCATGATTTTCCCTCTCAGATCTTTTCTTTAGGGTAAGTCAGGTTTGATTTTTTTTTCTTTGCTTCTTTTCATTATTATTGTTGGCATATCTAATGAACTACAATTAAAAAAACAACTTCGCTAACTTTTTTCAAATGTTCTCGTAAATCATTTGTAGTGTTTTGAAGCAAATATTTTTGACCTTCTCCCTTCTCTTTCATCAAGGAGAGAACAATACTTGAACTAAGATCAAAGTTCTGGCAGAGGAAGGAAACTTGAAAATGTGCAGCATAAATTTCGCCAATAGACCTCTAGACAAGGTGCAACTTTAAGCATTATGATACTTATCTTCTCATTAAAATTTTATAAAGAAAGCTATTTGCATACCAAAAATTACTGAGAGAAACTCCTTAAAAAGTTATTAAAGATTTTTGATGCATCAGTTCAAACTTCCTACTCATGGAAAACACAATAATCTACTTAAGTTAAATTGGACACTAAACATTGTTGTGACAGTTCTTGCAGTAGAAAACCATGACAACCTTAATATCAACACTTTGTTTCAGCTGTGATACGTTGTTTACACTGTGAACAACTCAGGGTGGAGAAGGAGCTTTGCCTAATTGAGAGACCTGCTAAAACTGCTGTAGTGCGCTATGTAGTTCAAGTAGATTCTTGTTTTTAATGTGAGCAGGAAATACAAATTATTCAGAAGCAATGCTAAATAATAACGTTAATATCTTGGCTGGGAATTAAATTCAATAACATTCATTGGGCTAATCGTTATCCATTAGAAATTTTGAAGAGGAACATATGAAAATGCTGAAATTCGTACTCTATCTAGTGGTCCATTGTGAGTTTAAAAGAGGGGTTTGGATGTATATTATATGTAATTTTCTTATGCTTTTACTTATTCAAAGTCAACTCAATTGACTGTATCTCTTGCGTGCTGCAAACTCATTACATATGTTAGAATCAAAAAACAATCCAATAATAGGAAATGCCAAAGCTTCCGTATCCGTTCTCAGAACGGTGGATTACCATTGCATCGAAATCCAAAAATTATGCATCATCAATGTATCCCCCAATTTTTGCTTTCAGTTACTGTCCAAGTGGAGACTGGCTAGCCGTCGGAATGGAGAATTCGGCTATCGAAGTATTACACACAACTAAGACTGAACGATATCAATTACATTTGCACGATTCGTGTGTGTTATCTTTGAAGTTTGCCTCCAGTGGGAAGTGGTTTGTTTCTACAGGAAAAGACAATCTTTTAAATGCATGGCGGACTCCTCATGGAGCCTCTTTATTCCAAGTAAGCCCCTCCTTTTTCTCTTGCTTTTCAAAATTAACGGAATTTTTCTTTTTTTCTGTTTTGATTAATGTTCTCTCTGTTGAGTTCCTTAAATCTCATTCATTCATTCAGAGGAAATGATTACTCTTTATATAAGACAAATCTTTTGTTGCTGCATCGGTTTGATCAATGACCCCAAACCTGCTCTAGTCCAAAGGAGAAGTATTGACAAAGGGGGGGGGGGGGGGGGTTTATGGAATGATTTTGTCATTTTCGGTCTCTATTTTAGTCTAATACTGGCTTAAACATGTGTCAAGTCATTGAAGATAGGGCATCTATGTCAACTTGGACCTTCAAAGTGTACCTCAGTCATTGTCCTTAGGTACCAAAAATCTTTTTCTTAGACCAACTTCCTCACAGTTTTTTGTGTCTCTGGAACATTTTCATTTTCCTGAGTTGTGTGATTTCACTGATTCAGTTATGAATCGTTGATCTGATTTTTACAACAACAGAAAAATTTGCTCGATTAAGTATTTTATTGTTTAATTGATAAGGCCAGACGTTTTTTATTTGATCAATAAGTATTTGACAAGTCATTGAGTTTCATTTTTTGATTTTTATTTTCAGTCAAAAGAGTCCTCATCTGTTTTGAGCTGTGATATTTCCTTGAATGATAAGTACATTATCACTGGATCTGGTGACAAAAAAGCCACTGTCTATGAAGTGCACTACTAACTGACGCATTGCTCTATGTAAGTATGATTTATCTTTAATATTTGGTCTTACAATGTCATACTTAATTGAGACACAATTATAGAACAAGGTTATTTAAGGTATTCGAAGACGGAGTTAGTCGGTTTTTTTGGTATTTTTGGAAAGTTAAAAATTGTACCAAAAGACAGTTCAATTTTTTCAAGGTGTCACTTTAAGTTTTTTAGGAGACAGTGGAACTGTCCTAGGAATGAGATCATAATGGATTTGTTGCGCGCAAGAGGTACAGTCATGTGATTAAATTTTTTTGGGGTGGAATGGCACAAAAACTACAATGGTCACACTGAAAAAGTTTGAAATCTACTCTTTAATGCGCTATTTGCGTAGTTTGGAAATTACTTTTTCAAATTTTCCATATCTGGGGGCAGTTTCCAGTCACTGTAATTAGAAACAAGCATCAATAAATTCCAGTTAACGAAAACTAACAATTTTTAACATAGTTTTTATCAACATAACCTGCAGATTGATGAATTCGGGAAATGGTGTACGTGCGATAAAAGTTGATTGATTTAGTTTTCGTACAATTTAAGTTTTCTTTATTTAAAATGTGTGTCACTATCAAAGATCATGTTTTGCTCGTAAACAAAACACACATGAACAGGAACAACGAATCGGCAGCTACTGGCATTTACGGACAATCGCCAAAGCTACTTGAAGTTACCATTTGCTTGTTTCCAGTGACTAGAAAACTGCTCCCAGACGTAGGAATTTTGGAAAAGCATATTCCAAACCGCACAAATTGAGCACCAAGGAGTGCATTTCAGACTTTAAATGTGACCGTAATAATTTTAGTGCCATTTACTCCTCTAAAGACTTTTCATAGGACTGTACCTCTTGTGTACAACAGACCCATTGGAAATGAACCAATGATGAAGAATAAACAGTTTACTTTTGCGAGCTCTTGGAGAGAGACATTTAATATTACCGATTTGATTCGTTAATACTGATTCTATGCTTCATTTCTTTCTTTGAACATTTGGCTTTGTTTCCTTCTCCAAATTTGTATTTTAAAGATTAAAACCCTCTTAACTTTGAAAAACCTAGAAGGAAAGTTGAGAGGTAACATCTAAAAGTTTGAGACATGATTTCAGGGGTCAAAATACAACTTTTTTGTCTTTAGAAAATGGTTCAAAACATCAAACCCCTGTAAGAGTTGCACAAAAATTGTGTTTTTTCTTAGTGAGCCCTTCTCCACATGGATAATCATGGAGTGTTACACTCCTCAGTAATTTTTCTACCCATTCTGAATTTTTAGTGGGCGAAATTGTCGTATTAGTACTATAGAGGAAGCAGACTTCTTACACGCATTGAAAAACTCAGTTTTGATAGCGGATTTTTAATGCTTGAGTTCTGGTTTACTCTCAGTTTTTTTGATGTGAATTTTTAGATTCTGATTTAATCACAAATTAATTTTGATGTTTAATTTTTCTGTTTCAGTTTACATAGAGACAGTTTCAGTAGGTTTTCTTAGGACCTGATTAGTTATAATTTTCAATCAGACTTGGGTTTTTATTTTTTTAAATCAGTTCTCTTTCTTTACTATTGTGAGGGTTTTGTTGGACCCATCTTTCATGTAGATTTTTAACAGAGGCGGCAACCTTGAAAGCAAATCGTGCTGAATCAGGCCAAATTTTTTGGCGCCCATCAATGAAATGTGTTTTCAAAATTTCATTCCTCAAGTGGATAGATCTTTAGATCTTTAGATGATATCAGCACTGATGCAATTTTTTGTCTCCCGGTTCCTGAAAAAAGAAAAAAATGGGTAGTAAAACAAACAGGACGCTCTTTCCACCACTAGAATTTGTCAATGACTTCAAATTTTTGAATTGTCGTGGTGGCGGTTTTGACTTTCCTTTTTTCTACCCTCAAGCTGACCAACCCAAATCTTGGGATCCATTTTTAGGTTGCCGTACCTTTTGCAGTGATCCTTCTGTACTGTATAATTACCATGTAAATACTGTGAATATAATGTTTTCAGTTAAGATAAGTGCTTTGTAAAAGCTCTTTTTACAAGTTGTATGTATTCCTTTTAATTTTAAAAAAATCGCAAAGTTCTTTGCTTCTGTTTTGTATTAATGAAAGCATGTTTCTTAGTTGACTCATCGATTGTACAGCATTTAGCGAAAAGGAACAAACTTTTGTGAAAGGGAACGGGTCTGCTCGTTGAAAGTGGTCCGCAGAATTGCACTCTAATCTTCATTGATAGAAGTTTTCTACCCATCATTTAAAGTTATTTGAGCTACAGGATTTTTGCTCTATTTATTTATTTTTGATCCATGATTAGAGTTTAATGAAAAAATCACCTCTTACTAGAATTGTTTCCAAAATCTATCCTTGCCACTAGACTACCAACTGAATGGATGAGGTTCCAAGGGATGTAAACTGATGAGTTTGTGTGTGTTCTAAAGATGGTAATAAATTTTGAGACGGGAAATAAAAGCAAGGATTAAGATCCATTTACATGGGAAATTCTGCTTATCAATGAACTAATTGAATCGATGTATGCAAAAATGTCCGATGTCTAAGACGGTGTTTCAAAATTTGAGTGGACAATTTCGTCGTAATTTAACGACACAAGATGGTTTAAGATGTTCGGAATGTGGAACAATTTTATAAATAATCCCCCAAGTGTAATTAAACATTTACAAAAGAGATCAATCCTATTCATCAGTGTCTTGGGACAAAAGAAACCCACCGCAATTATGAAACCCTGTATTTGGACAATGGACGTTTTCGCA
The DNA here is from genome assembly GCF_918797505.1 of Bemisia tabaci. Lineage (NCBI taxonomy): Eukaryota > Metazoa > Arthropoda > Insecta > Hemiptera > Aleyrodidae > Bemisia > Bemisia tabaci. Next base: position 20,250,472 of record NC_092793.1, on the reverse strand, counting down.
TACGTCGATTCAGTTAATGAGTGTACCCACTGTTTTCCAAAAAGCTGGTTTTCCTTTCACTTCGTTGAGCTCTACTATTTTTCCAATGAAACCAGAACATTACTATTCATCCTAATGAATAACTCTAATTCCGGTTTATATGTAAGTAAACTGATGTTATGTTGATTTCACTGGTGTAGGTATGTTTTAAATCTTATCTAGAGTGTTCAAAGATTTTAATTACGGGTCAAATCAGTGAGATGACCCTGTTCAGCAAAAACTGAATTTTTGGCGTCACAATATGATGGCCTAAGTTCGAAACGGTGTATCTCCATATCAGTGTTACAAAATGTATGCAAGCGATTTAATTTGTTGAAGAAAAACAAGCCAACCTATACCTTGAAATTTAGACGGAATATTCCGCTAACAGAGAAGAATAATCCAGGACGTTTTAAAAAACTTGCGTTAACTGGGTTTCCACAGATAAATATGATAGGAAGTCTTCAACGTCGCCAACAGAGATACATGGCTTTGCTTTCAGCCATCAATTAGTTTCTTACACACTAAACATCACTTTTTGTCATTATCAAGTCAACCATTAACAACATTTTGTGACATTCAATAAAGAGGAGGGTCCTAACTTGACCAAAAAAAAATGAAAATACATTGATGTTTCCTCTTATGAGTTTGGAGCCCTTAATTCTTTATGGCGCTGCTGAAGTCGATGCAGATTTATTTCAGTCGGAACAAAGATGATGATTGTTGTAATGAAAACTTTAAAACTAAATTTTCCCAAATTCCCAAAACGTAAATTTGGCTTTGATTGATAAATTTGATTTTTTTTTTTTTTTTTTTTTTTTTTTTTTTTTTTTTTTTTTTTTACTCAAACTGTTTGCTGAAATGTCCTTAGTGCAGTTGTATCAAAATTTCAGTTTAAAGCTCCTAAATATCTCATATTCTCTATGTATTCCTCTTCTACTAGAACACCTAGGTTATTTTCCTAGCAAATTGTTACTACTGCTGTGTAACTACAGGGTTGTATAAAAATCTCAATTTTAACCATCTGGGCATCTCAGTTGGGACAACTCTTGTCTCATCATAGTAATACTTAGATTATCCAATAAATTGTGGCGGAAGCTCAAGCCAAATAATGAAAAAGGCATAAAAATACATAAAATTACGTATAATATGTACAAAAAATGAAGAAAAAAATAGAGAAAGGATAAACAATACAAATAATTTGCAAATTGGCTTTAATGTCGAATATCATCGATTAGCAATAAGCCGTTGATTGAGGTATTACTGTGCTTGTGAAAAGTCTCCTTTTGTTTTTAATTATTTTTAATGAGTCTTGATTTGATTTTTTGCTGAATTTTCTTCCCGCTCTCTCAAAATTGCTTCTTTTTATTTTAAAAATTGACAATTTTTTTAAGTTGAATGAGGGTTCTCTTAGTTTAATCTGCATACTGTTCCATAGTCTTCTCTCTATTTACTCTCATGCTCTGAGAGGTTGAAATTTGTGACAGGACACCCTGAAATTTAGTGGAAAATTTTGTATTGCTTGCCTTTGTCAACTCATGAAAAAAAGAGAAGAAAAAACACATCAAACTTCAGATAACTGTAGTTGATTTCTATCCTCAATTTCCCTTGAGGCTAGTTTGTTTTATTGCGAATGATGTTAAATCTATTGTTATACTATGTTATATTTATTTATTCTCTCTTTTACTTGTGATTGTTAATTAGTATTTATTAGGTGAATTGCTTCGATGTTCCAAGAAGGAGCACTATTGTGGAAAATTTCTCCACTATGTCTTGAATTTCCTATTTAGTTTTGTAATTTAAGAAGGTTCTCAATTTTTTTTCCTTTTTTTTTGAAGATTTCAGTATATGGTGCTTTGTAGGTAGTCGCTTTTAGGCCTTTGCTTAAAAAGGGAGCCTATTCAGATCAAAAATTATCATCATATGTAGTTTCTTCTGTATTTAATTTTCCTAACAATCAAGAAAGGTGCATGATATTTTTCCTCAAGGCTATTTACTCCTATTTCTGTGCCCTTTCTTTCGATATCCATATTATGCTTTTTACCTGCTGAATAATTATGATTGGCCAATAGGCCAGCACTTTTAAGGGTGGCTCAATTTAAGAAATCAGTAATTTAATTTATGGACAGCCCTCAATTACGCCCTTTATACGTGGAAGAAAAAGAAAGCACCCGTTAAATGTTCCGCTGTTATTTGATTTTGGGTGTTGGTTGATTTTATGCAGTTTTTTCCTTAAGAATACTAAAAGCTTTTAACATTTTTAAAAAAGTTTCATCAGATTTTAACACTTATTTTATTCTTGTTTCTAAGCTCATTGTATAATTTTACAATCGGGACTATTAGATTCTTGTTTCTTTACTATGCTAAAGGACTATGCACAAAAGAAAATGAAACAATAAACAATGATGAAGAAGAAACGACTGAAAAATAAATTAACAGTGCACAAATGTACATTAGCTGACAAATTCAGCCGATGAAAAATCGTGTATGTTCGCTGTTGGAGGCCAGGTCTCTAAGGTGATGGTTTCCTTTTAGATTTGCACGGAAACCATCCTGTTCCAATCAAACTAACCTGCCAACTGTAAAATCCTGTTAGCGATGAAGGTGCAGGGAGGTGGGATTCAACATTATCTTGATGGAGAATCGACTAAAAAGAATAAATTCAGACTTAAGATGAAAATGTTATCTCTATCAATGCGTTGCAAGTAATCTACCCAGTCTGTTGTATGAAATGATATTCTCTCGCTAGTTTGAATTTATTTTAATCACACAAGGAATATAACATTTACCTCTTTAAAATGAGAAATTATGGGGGAAAAACAGAAGAGTTGTCTTGAAACGATGATGACACTGAAGAATTTCCATCATCGGTAAAAAAAAAAAGAAACATATGTAGACCTCTCTTCATTTTATATTCCCTGTTTAGCACCAGGAACGGTTCAAGTATGTAGAATTTAGATAACTTGTTTTAAAATCAAACGGTATAAAAAATAAGAAATAGAACTATTTCATCGTCCCATTTTTGAAGCATTCTTTAAGGTCTTTGAAATTTTTTCCTCTACTTGGGAGTCCAATAAATTCTTTGAAAGTCCTTAATTTTACCAATTTAAGTTCCTTGATGATAGCTTTGAGAAGCTGGTTTGAGCCCTGATCAGAGTTTGCAGGATTGTTGCTGCATTAATTTCAATTTTCTGATTAGTCCCTCATGCTAGGAATCCCAGACTAAACCTCCAAGGTTTTGTTGGGAGTTTCTTTTTTTCTTTCTTTTTTTATGAGGTACTTGTATAAAAATGTCAATGATCTCAATCTCTTTATTAATTTATGTATGCCTTAGAAAATGTCTCTTATCCTCATTGTAGTATTTTCTATGTTACTTCTAAAATTATCAGTCAAAATTTAGATGCTTTCAAAATTCGTTTGTTCCATGAAAATTGCATCTTTAAATCTAGCGTAAAACCATAATTTACTTCTTCAATAGGTACTTTTGAAGTTTCATAATTGATTCCTTTCCAGTTTTTATTGTCACTATTATCATTCACCTATTTACTGTTCATTACCGGTGAGTAATAAACCTCTTTATCCTTACTTGACCTCTTTCAAAAAGCATAAGTATCTCTTTTAGAGGGCATTAATATTTTGTAAAAGAGGTAAAGAACAAAACAAAGAGAGCTTGAAGATCCACAATTTTTAAATTCTCAAAAAGGGAACTCCCAGAGCTCTTTTACTCGACACTCATTCCTCCCATGATAGTCCTCAAGTCATGTTATGAACTATTTTCAATATTGCAAGAATTAAAGTAAAAATGAAAGAAACAACCATGAAAACTTGCCAATCCTCTATAAATTGGAGGTCTCACTAATGGTCCGATTATTTTTTTTTCTCTTTTTTTCCCCCCATTTGTCTGGTCAAGATTTTTGGTTGAAGTGAAATGTTTTACTTCCAGTACCCTTTCTACTAGTTATGTTTTACTTCCATTACCCTTTCTACTAGTTTTTTATCCAGCTTAGAATTGTTCAGATCATCTGCCAATGTTAATACATTTTATACAATTTTCAGTATGAGGCAATGATTTTTGCCCTGTCACCTCTGTATGATTTTACTTTTCATTTTCAATTTACGAATCATATTTTGTGAATATTCAAGGTTGTACATAAGGTGTAATATTCTCTGTTTCTCAGATTTTTTCCTTCCTTTTTTTTCTTTTTTACATTTTTAACTTATGTAATAAATACATTAAGCTCCTCAGCCTATTTGCAATGAAGGTGCCTGATGAATTTGAATTCTACCAGGTTATTAATTAATCTTGTGTAATTGTCTTGTACATACTGCAAGGATAGTGATTACTTTGAAAAAGATTGAAATAAAAGTAATGTCTTCATGTAAAAATGTATGGAATAAATAAATGTATAATTTAATTGCGATTTGAATTATTTTCAAATATTTCTGATTTTTCCATTTGCCTTGATGTCGTCCTGAAGGTAACAGAATTTTGTCAGTGGCATCCTCATATTTTTCCGGAACCCCTTTAAAGTCAAGATGGCGTTCACCATGGACACCACATGGGTGAGCTTAGTAAGTCAACTTACCCAGTCGTTTTGTAGTTAATTTTCTTTATTTTCAATAACTTTTAGTCGAATTTAACGTGGTCTAGCATTGACCTCTAGAATACCCAGAGGGATCTCTTTCAGGGATCACCCAATGCACCTTGTGGAGTTTAACGCACTCAAAAAAAAAAAAAAAAAAAAAAAAAAACTTAGTTGATTTGAATGTTGATCCTGTAGCTAGCCTACAAAAATAAATAAAAACCGGCTAACATGCCAAGAAAACCCAAAGAATTTCTCCAAGCGAGACAAGTTATACTAATTTCCTCTCATAATCTCTTTGGCTACGCTGTGTACCTAATCATAAAGAAGAGTTCCAGATCAGGCAACATTAATTTCATTTGACTGCTTTTCACTAATAAGTCCTGCCTCCCCCTCCCCCTTCTAAACAAGTGGCTAATTCCTTCGTATTTTTGACAGTTCCATCCCAAACGGACACAGGTTTTTCTTCATCATGCACCTATTTTTCGACGAAGCTCAATGAATTAGGAAAACATTCCCATTCATTATGGAAAATTATTCATTCTGCACAACTGCTAGAGACCTCGTCTGAAATAGTCTCTACAAATCCTGCTGAAGCCCCCCTCCCTCCAATAATACGGGCCTTGGGCAAGCGTAGAAGGGGGGGGGGGGCATAGCCCCCGTGGAAGTGATAATAGCATCACCGCCCCCCCCCCCCCTCAGATATTCTGCCCGGTGGAAAAAAATCTTTGTCGCGGTGTAACTAGATGTAGCAAAATTTGTGAAATCAGTTACATGCAAATTCGAAAGTATTTTGAGCTGAAAATATCTACTTAAATCAGCGTAGGTACTTTATGTGCAGAAATGGATGGAAAATTTGCGTCACGGAGGCATCAATAGAGTTCAGATTCTCAGGGATGTAAAATTAACCCCCCCCCCCCCCCCCTTTTTTTTTTCGACAAGGTAGAAATTGTATAAGTGCAAATAATAACGCAACCTCAACTAATATCGATGGCCGAATGAAAATAATGCGCAAATTCGTTTGCAACGTCGCACATCTTTGCTCTTGTTCTATTTTTCCAGAAAAAATCGAACCAGCAGTTCTATTCAGTGAGAAAAACTCACTCCTTCAGAAAAGCAGCAAATTTGCCGACAGCGGATTCATCATTAGCCACACGGGTGGCCACAGCCGTGATGATTTTTAATCAGAGAAAAGTAAAGAAACGAAAATAGTTCCCAAAAACAGAGGATTTAAGTCCTCAGTCCCTTACGTTCAGCATCTTATCTGACTTCCAACGTGTTGCTACTTGTTTTTCCGACCGCGCGTCGCCTGGCGCGCAGACGCTATCCCTTCTCTCCTTCCTCCCCTCCCCAAGTTCCTCACTTCACCTGTTCGTTCGCAGCCCGCAGACGCAGTCACTCGTAGACGTTTGAAGTTGCGCGCGCGTTGTCGCCTTTTGCTCCGCGTCCCTGCCTATTTTTGCTAATAACTTTCATCCATTTTAGCTTTTCTTGACTTGTAGCATACCTATTAACATCCAACGGTTGATTCCCGCGTAGTAGTGAACTTGTCAAGTGCGTCAATATTTGGATTGTGTCGCGTTCCATCATCGTAATGTTCGGGTACCTAGTGCAGTTTCCTCGTTACAAAGTCACCACGCGGTTTCGTGATTCTGTATTACTTAATGGTAGGCGGTCGGAATTTGAAGCCCTTCTCTGTACTTACTTCACCTGTTCTCGTCGTGAATTTCTCGTTGTGTGCGAAAACTCGTGGACTTTCGAACTCTCCGTGTAGAAATCGTCGCAAGCCAAGGATTCGAGTCCTTGCCAATGATTCGGTTTCGAGTGTTGACGGGCTCCGATCCTGACGGACTCTAGTTAGATGGAAAGCTTTGGCCACTTGCGTACCTGCTATTGCTCATTTCATTCCGGTTTGTTCTGGAATCGAGGTTTGAGATATAATGCTTACTTTTGATTTTAATTCTGTCCATGTGAAGGTGCGTAACCAAGTATTTTTTTTGTCTTGTTTTCATGACTTTTTTCAGGTACTTTCTTTTTTGTTTCTCCTCCCCTGTTTACTTATCTGTCTCCTATTTCCCTCCTAAGTGTGTTTTCTTAAGTTTGAAATCGAAAATTCAGGAAACGCCTGTTGTTAAACGTCTATTTTTGTGAATCAGCCTATTTAGACATCATCTTAGTAGGTACTCAACTATGATCAGTATGATCGTTACGATCATATTTCACAGAATTCACAGGCTTATTCGAAGATTAACATTTGTAGGCTATGAGTAATTCCCATTTTGTTCCTTTACTTAGCTTTCTTCGGTTCAGTGATGAAGTACATCACTTATTTCTTTATTTAGTCAAAGGAAAATCCTAGGAATAATTTAAGCCGCCTGGTCTGAGTTGTGTCCAGTTCATAAATTTCCATCCTCTCCACCCTTTCTGAAGAAGTTTTCTGGGGATTTGAATTTCGTTTTCGAAATATTTCATTGGTTTTCCCTGAGGATTTTGGTAATAATTCATGCTACCTCATAGTCTCTAAACTTCACCATAGCTAGGGGAAGCCTGGCAGCTTGACTATTCCAAAATGTTGTGATGTAGGTATGCTATCTTTCCACAATTTGCTACCTCTGGTTCGGAGTTAATAGTCCCCTATGCCCTTCCCAAAACTAACGAAAAGTTTCCACCCTCGTTTATGCCTGTTATTAAATTATTTCTTTGCTAAGAGGAAGAGCGGAATAGCTTCTTACCTCTGTGAGTTTAATGGAGGCAAGTTGGCAAGAATCAGTAAAAATTGAGCCCAGCAACCGTTTCGTTCGAAGAGAGAATCAATGGCTCAAGTTGATAAATGTAACAAAATAATGAATTTGAATATTGTTCATGAGGGAAAAGAAGCCATCAGTTTTTCTTGGGATTTTTTGTAGAACTTCTCCTCCCGTTTCAAACACATTTACAGGGAATTTCAAAAATATATTTCGATTATTTTTCTTTTAAAAATCGGAAAACATAATTTGAGATACTGGTTGTTGCAATTGAACGGAAAAACTTCCATGCCAAGGAAAAACTTCGCAAGAACATTCTATCATTGCCTTTTCTCTAAGAGACAATTGGACACTTCGAACGGCGGGGGAGCACCCCCCCCCCCCTCAAGGAATTTTTTTCGAAATTTTAACACATCTTAAATGCAGTTTTAGTCAATTTCGTCGTGGATGGACACCACATCCAAGCGTCTATCCTTTTTTTTTTCTCCCTTTCTTTTTCATCTTTTTTCGAACGAAAGGGGACGGGAGCGTAACCCCCCCCCCCCTCCCCCAACTTAGCTTTCGTTAATGCTTTCCCTCGATTGAATCTCTATTTTTAGTATAAGTATGATTCTTTCTCCGTGAAATTTTCTGGTATCGTAGATCAAACTTCAAATAAAATCCTGTGGAAAGTTGAGAAAAAAATCCTCCTCAGTTTCCCGGGAGATTCATTTTTCACAGCGAGCAATTTTGCAACGTCTGATTCCCATCTCCTCAAACCAAGCGAGCGTTTTCTTTTGTTTCCCGCGTTTTCTTACCCACCGATAAGGCGAGGAGGGAGGTAGGCACTTGGGTTCCCGCCAGATCCTAACGCCAGGCTGGAAGGGGAAGGCTTCATAATCAGTGATTTGGCGGTCAAGCGTCGCATGAAGAAACAGGTGGGTGGCCAGGGGACCGAAAACTCCTCAATTCGTACGCTCTCGGTCCGTCACCGGATGCGTCGGCGACTCGGCGTCGGTCTCAGCCAGGTCCCGCAGGTAGATAACGAACCCTTTTCCTCGAAATGCTCGACTCGCAAGGTTTCAGCCGATTTCCATCCTCTGGTTTTCTCTCTCTTTTCCTCAGACAGCTCGGTTTTGCCCTTTGTCAATCTGCCGACTTGCGTCTTTTTCGATCAAACTCTCACTCTCGCTCCCCTTGTCTGCGGCTCCTCAAACCTTATCTGCGAAAGTGACGACCAAGACCAGTCTTGGTGGCGACCAACAGTTTTCAATGCTTATCGCGCAGGAGCCTTCACTCCTCGCTCTTCCCCTCCCCTTCTTTCAATTGCTGTTGTTAGTAATACGAGACTCATGATCCTTCTTCGGTCAATCAAAGCGTCCCCCCCCCCCCCCGTCTCTTCCTACTCAACGGATGACGGACAGGCGACTTCAAGCCCAGATTTTTGCATGATTTCAGTAATTTCATTGCGAAAAATGTAAGTTGCACAATCCTAGCAACATCGGCAGGCTCTTCATTTCTTTTCGCAAAATGCAGTCTAAATGATTTTCAGGTACCCCCAGCGTCTCTTATGTGGATCGCATTCAGCAAAAAGGAACCAGCGTGATTACAGTGTTGTAAAAGTGTTGCTTCTCCATAATTACCTAGATAATCTCCCAGAATAGCAAATAGTTTTATTTTCCTACCAAAAAATTTCAATATTAAAGAAAAATAATTTTGTAAATTTGAATAAAATACATATAGGTAATAAGCATTTTTAAGTGAAAAGAAGTTGCACAATTTTGGAATCGGATGTATGATGATTCCACCTACGCTACGTCTCAAAGATTTTTTTCTTAGCTTTAGGTCTTAGGTAGGTAGTGGGGGGGAGGGGTTCAAGTTGTCCGATTCTTCTTTATGTATAATTTTGGGGGGGGGGGGGGACTTGGCAAGGTATCGGAGAGTTTTAGGGCTGCCGATTCGTGAGTAATAATTTTAACATCGGTGAGTAAAACATGAGTTATCCTCCATCAGTGTCTCGAAGGGTGTTGAAGCAATTGATAGAACGATGAATGATTCTAGAGGAGTTCAGAGAGAGATTTAGGAGAGGAATCAGTGAGTGAAATCGTGTTTAGCGAGCAAAGAGGGAGTATTATCTAGAAAGATGAGCAAAAAGCGAGTAAAATCGAGAAAATGTGAGTTGAAAGAAAGGAAAAGCGAAGACGATGAGTGAAAGAGTGAGTAAAATCAAACCACGTTGAGGAAAAAGTGAGTGAAATTGAGATTCAGTGAGTAAGCAGAGGAGTAATATTTAAAACAGATGGAAATTTTAAACAGATTAGCAGATGAGTAAAAATTTGCGAAACGTCAAGTAGCGAATCGGCAGCCCTGCAGGGTGTTATTGAGATGTTAACAAACCGCAAATTAAGCATTGCGTAATTTCGAATTGACTTTTAGTTGACGGCAAACCATCCTTAGGTAGATAGTGGGGGGGGGGGGGGGAGAGGTTCAAGTTGTCTGATTCTGCTTTATGTATAGTTGTTAGGGGGGGGGGGGGGGGAGACTTTGCAAGGTATCGCAGAGTTTTAGGGCTGCCGATTTGTGAGTAATAATTTTAGCATCGGTGAGTAAAACATGAGTTATCCTCCATTAGTGTCTCGAAGTGTGTTGGAGCAATTGATAGAACGATGAATGATTCTAGAGGAGTTCAGAGAGAGATTTAGGAGAGGAATCAGTGAGTAAAATTGTGATAAGCGAGCAAAGAGGGAGTAATATCTAGAAAGATGAGAAAAAGCGAGTAAAATCGAGAAAGTGTGAGTTGAAAGAAAGGAAAAGCGAAGACGATGAGTGAAAGAGTGAGTAATATCAAGCCACGTTGAGGAAAAAGTCAGTGAAATCGAGATTCAGTGAGTAAGCAGAGGAGTAAAATTTAAAACAGATAGAAATTTTAAACAGATTAGCAGATGAGTAAAAATTTGCGAAACGTCAAGTAGCGAATCGGCAGCCCTGCAGGGTGTTATTGAGATGTCAACAAACCGCAAATTAAGCATTGCGTAATTTCGAAATGACTTTTAGTTGACGCCAAACCATCATAGAGAAGTCATAGTAGGTAAAGCTATTGTTGAGGAAAATAGTAAAGGGAAGCTATTAGCAAAAAATTAATATCAACATTTTTGAAATTTCGGCACGTCACAGATTCTCATATCACTCAACTGCAACGACACAACCGGCAACCGCGCGGAACCGCAGCCATTCTCAGATCCCATTAGAGTGATTTAAATGTTGCCGTGTTTACCGCCAAATTTTTTAAGTTTGAAGATTTTCTTTTACTACTTTAATTATATTAATTCTAAATAGTAGGGTATCTAATCTTCGTTTTTAGAGTTTGTCCGGAGTCGGCTACCGCCACCCATGATTAGGCACAAGGGGTAAGTCAGGACATCATTTTTGAAGTTAGACAAACCTTTGAGACGTTTTAGGCCTTTTTTAAATTTCTTTATATTCTAGTGTAATCCAACTCCATTTTCAGATTAAGGAAGTTACAAGGAAGGTAACATGTTTCCGTGCACTCGAGGTAAATAAAAATCTATAGGTATACAAAAAAAAAAAAAAAAAAAAAAAAAAATTGAAATCGTGAGTGGGTGGGTGAATGCTTTTTCCTCCCTAGGGTATGTAAAAAAAACCCAATGTTCGAAAATATTAGCTCCCCTATGTTTTTCCCATTCCATTTGGTCCCCTTAGAAAAGTGGCAATAATTGAAGCTAGGTCAAGCCTATGGTTTGCCGTAAACCCCTCCTTCTGCCGAGAAAAAATTCGTTGGGTTAAATGGGTGATAACAGGCTGATCAAGCGGAGAGTAGGCGGAAATCCAACGCATCTCTGCCTGTTTTCTATCTGATCGGTCTGTTTTCGCCCTTTTAACCCAATGCAATTTTTTTCGGAAGGAAGAGGTCTCTGCGGCAAACTATAAGCTCAACCTAGAACTTTCAAGTACGTCACTTTGGTATTGGGATCAAATGTAATGGGGAAAAACACGGGGGAGCTAATCCATTCAAATTCCTTTGACTCGGATGTTAGGTTGGGGGGGGGGGGGGGGGGGGCCGGAAGTGCATTCCCACGGTTCATCCGACAGCCGGATAGACGATCCGCAAAGCAACCCGCCGGACGTTCGGTCTCCGAACAGAGCGTTCGGGAGGTTGTTCGGCGTATCGTTTATCCAACAATCTGATGAACCGTGAGAATGGATATGACCAAAACGTCAGTCTTCCTCAGTTGGATTAAAGACAGGAAAAATTATTATAAATCTGAAAACTTAGTACGTGGCTGTACCTTTCAAAGCGAGAAGAACCTTCCTGCTTTGAAAGGTACCAGCCTAGTACTAAGTTTTTAAATTTTTAAATTTTATTACCTTTTATCGAACTGAGGAAGGCTGAGTTTTCAGTTGAAACATTTTGTTATTACTTTTTTGTGATAAAAAATGCATTGTTACTTATTCTCTGTTTTAATTAATAATAACAGTTGGATGAACCATGTGAATGGACCGCCGTATGAATGGACCGTGTGAATGAACCATGTGAACGGACCGTGTGGATGCACCGTTGACTCCAAAGCTCTCATTTCACGAGCATATGTCGATCGAATCCCCATCCAAGTGGAAGTCGTCAACGCTCATCGGTGCCCATCGATGAGCGCTGTTGAGTTCCGCTTGGACGGGGATCCCCTCGTAATTTGCTCATGCAACGATTGCTTGGGAGTCAACGGTGAGTCCACACAGTTCTCAGTTCGTCCAACAGCCGGACAGACGATCCGCCAAGCAATCCGCTGGACGCTCGGTCTCCGGACAGAGCGTTCTGGAGGCTGTTTGACGTATCGTTCATTCGACAGTTGGACGAAGTACCGATGACATCAAGGCTCTCGTTACACGAGCATGTGTCGATCGGATCTCCGTCCAAGCGGAAGTCATCAACGCTCATCGGTGCTCATCGGTGAGCGCTGTCGAGTTCCACTGGGACGAGGATCCTTTCGTAATTTGCTCGTGTAACGATTGCCTCGGGTAACCTGTGTGCATGCAGCAGTTGATTTCGGTTGGGGTTTCAGGCATCGTCACAGGGCCAGGAGCCCGCAGGTCCGGGCGGATCTGCGGATGTACTCCTCGCCGGATCTAGGGGACGGCGATCGCCGTTGCGACGCCACGACCGCGAGAGCAAGTTGCGGCGACGGCGGAACTATTTTGGGGCCTAAGATCCTGGACACACGTCCAAAGTGAGGTTCTGAAGTGGCGGCTGTCTAGCCGAGTGTCGGCATGGATCTTTCCAAAGCAGAGCGGGTCGCTCTGCTTTGATGGGATCGATGTCGACACTCAGCTAAATAGCCACTGCTTTGGAGCCTCACTGCGAACGTGTGTCCAGGACATGAGGCTCGGTTTCTACGATCAACGTGCGCCCTACTGGGCTCATGTTGATCTTTGAAATCGAGCTAATAGAGAGCTCACCTTAAGGCTCTTCGTTGGAACCAATGTTATAGCTCACCTCAAGTCTCTGTGCCCAGGCACCCATTATGACGACGAATTTTACCCTTCCTGACATTCGGAAATACTTTAGAAAGACGACCACGGCGGAGAATTTTAATTGCGAATTGCGGGCCCTCTCTAGCAATTTCAGCCGGCTGCTGGGCCCGCTCGCATTGCGGGCCCTTTTTACCTATTTCAGCCGGCTGCTGGGCCCGCCCGCATTGCGGGCCCTTTTTAGCAATTTCAGCCGGCTGCTGGGCCCGCTCGCATTGCGGGCCCTTTTTACCTATTTCAGCCGGCTGCTGGGCCCGCCCGCATTGCGGGCCCTTTTTAGCAATTTCAGCCGGCTGCTGGGCCCGCTCGCATTGCGGGCCCTTTTTACCTATTTCAGCTGGCTGCTGGGCCCGCTCGCATTGCGGGCCCTTTCTAGCAATTTCAGCCGGCTGCTGGGCCCGCCCGCATTGCGGGCCCTTTTTTACCAATTTCAGCCGGCTGCTGGGCCCGCCCGCATTGCGGGCCCTTTTTTACCATTTTCAGCCGGCTGCTGGGCCCGCCCGTATTGTGGGCCCTACATTTGCGCCACCAACCATTGAACAGATTGATTTTCTATAACTGAACCATATCGCACTCAAACGGGAAACATCGAATTTTTCGATTTTAGTGTGAGGAGTTCATTAGATGCCTGGATAATGCGTTGTTGCCAAAGGAGGGCGGGGGGCGCGGGGGCGCGTCGGTGCGCTCACTTCACTTGCGGTTCTATTTTTGTGTTGTTTAACTTGTGGCTTAAAAAAAAAAAAAAAAAAAAAAAAAAAAAAAAAAAAAACTCGTGGCTTCCAAACAAAGCAGCAGCAAAATTTTATATTTTCCGTGGTCGTCTTTCTAAAGTTAATCCTGACACTCTTATGACGTTTTTGACACAACTTGTGTGTCTCCGTGTATTTGTGACGAACAAAGACCTATGACATTGCAAGGGGGGGGGGGGGGGAGTCGCACTTTTCCTTCGTGCACTTTTAAGCGGTTTGCACCATAAGACTACCTTGAACGGGGTAACATTTTACTTTCTCGCCCCTCTTTTTTCTAAAATCCGAGAGATTTTGTTGGTTGGTTTTAACCCATAAAGCTCTGATGATTTACGCTATGTTTCGTGAGTCCTCGTTTTTTCCGAGTTTCTTCTCTTTCGTGTCGCAGTTTTAAAATTTTCGTTTAAAATATAATTCAAATGTTCGTCAGGATCCATTCTTCGTAAATTTAAGCAGATTCTTCAGGCTGATATGGTTTTTCTCAGTCGTAAAATGGTTTTCCATTAGAAGGATATTACACTAGACCTCAGTGTTTAATGCCCGGAGAGTTCAACTATAAAGAGGCGCATTCATGGTTCTACTTTGTAGGTCGTTTTTCATGTGCTTTGTTGTTTGAGAGATTGCACTCACACTGCCTAACCGCCAGGGGCTGTCGGCGGAATTTAAGTGTAACACGTCACCCAGTGCAGATAATGAAATCAGTGACAACTTGCCGATAGTTATTTTCACACCCGATTTTTGGCGCTAGTTTGTCATATATCATGATGATTTAGCATTAATAGTCCAATCAGAGGATAAATGATTTGAAATTAGAAATAGAATAATGAAATAATGATATAAAATTGTGAGAGAATGAGTGCGAGCCAAGTGTCTTATTATGCTAAGAAGTTTTGCAAAGAGAAAACTGAAACCCTGAAGTTACATACCACCATCGGGAAATAAACCTAGTGGGTCTTAGACTGTCTGACTATTGATAGTCTTCAGGAAAGCTAGTAGCCAGTTAATCACCCTCCTTGGAGTTCAAACCGTAATTCCAGATCCCCCAGCCCTATCCTTACCACTGTTTGAATTGTCATGCTGTTTGCTGTTTGTTTGACCATTTTCTGGGGAGCATTCGTAGCCAGACAGTCTGTAAAGCCCTCCACTAGACCCCGTTTTCTGTGAATTAGATTAGCTATTCTGCTGTTGCAAGGGAAAACGCCGTATGGTCATTCAAATGTTGCCAAATTTCATCCGATAAAATTTCTACTTTTCAAATTAGTTAAACATTTTACTCTTTGAAATATCTTCTTTGGATTTAACTGCGAAAAAAATTCTCTGAAAAATTGAAAGAAAAATAATCTCGAATTCCCCTCTATAAAAATAGTATCGAAGAAAATTTGGAAACGTCTGAAAGTTCATACGGCGTTTTCCCTTGTAGCACGGCATGTATTGACCCTCACTGCTTGGCCGAAATCGCTGTACTGTGTACAGGCAGAGACGAAACAGGCAGTGAGGGCAATACGCAAGTAAATGTGAGAGGGACATAAGTCATTCAAGAAATCAGATTAGAAAAGTATTTTCTCTCGATTGGGCCGCATCTCAAGGACTTAAGCACATTGTCTGCCTGAAGACCGTGACGACAGTCGATTCCATCTAATTTGGCGTAAAAGGAGGAAAACAAAAAATTACCGTTCTTTTTTTCAGTACAGCAGTATTTTCAAAACTTATATATTAACAAGAAAGAAAGGCCTTCCGAGTTTTGCAATGTTTTTGTTTATATTGGATGAGCCTAATTAATAGTCGTGCAAGTTGTTCACTTACCACACCCCGCGCAGCGACTGGGATTGTTGGAATTGCCTAACCGTCAGGGGCTGTCGGCGGAATTTTTTACCGGGTTTCTCACGATTTTACGCTGATTTTGGGGTTACTCTCATACTTTGCTTTTGGCGCTGTGAACCCTAAAAGTAGTTATTCCGAAGAAAACGTCAGAATTTTTATTGAATTCAGGCCTCCTCTGTATGAATTGTTGCAATGATGCTGCCAGCAGACTGATTGTTGAAATTTTGTGTTTGTCGGGTGGACATAGGTGACACAGGTTAAATGGCGAAACGTGATTGGTCGATTATGTCTTATCGCTGCTTTGTCGTGCTTTGTCGGTTGGAATGGACGACAAAGTAAAGGCACCTCTTGAGTATCCGACAGTATGTCGTCCATTCCACCCGACAAAGCAGCGGTAAGACGTAATCGACCAATCACGCTTCGTCATTTAATCTATGTCATCCACTTCCACCCGACAAACACAAAATTTCAACAATCAGGCTGCTGTCTACCTCTGGGGCTTGCCTTTGTTATCTCTTTGGCGAAAACGCTTTGTTTTATCCCAACAACCAAGTTTTGTTCAATGTGAAAAGGCTCCAAAATACATTTCCGATGCAAATCATATCTTCTAGCTTGTATATTCACCGAATAAAAAGCTTGATGCTTCTTGAATTTGCCACCAAGATTTTTTCTCATTTTGATTCAAGCTGAATTTCTCGAAGAATTAATTAAAAACGATTGGAATATAAGCTAGAGTATAGCCTAAATAAAGCGGCATCATGCTGGATTCAATAAAACATATTTCCTAACGGCAAATTCAAGAATTTTTTTTAGTGAATGTATTCAAAATTCTGTTCTCCTTTGTTTCTATAAATTCTATAACTCAACTATTCACCACGCGTAGAAGTAAAATGTGCTCTTCATCTTTTTTTGCCAAAGGGATCATTTTAATTGCCTAATGTCAGGGGCTGTCGGCGAAATTCACTAGTAAAAAAACCTCTTGGACCAATGCCGCGATGCATTGACTTAAGAGTGCAGTTTCTTGTCGCCGGATTTCAGAGTCTTAAACTCTTGTTTCAAGCGGATTTTGCATTGAAACAAGAGTCCATATTCTTAAATCCGGCGACAAGAAACTGCACACTTGAACCAAGAGGTTTATTTTTTTTTACCAGTACGTTGATCCCGTGAATTTTAACACAAATCTGAAAGGTGTTTTCACGCGCCGCTATTGCTACGCGTTTACCAAAGTGTATTTTTTTTCTTAAATGTACATGAAAGTGAAATGTATCCTACATTCCTACATGTGTTGCCAAAGGAATCATTTTAACTGCCTAACCGCCTGGGGCTGTCGGCGGAACTTTCAGCTGATTCCGTGGTTTTGAACACCAATTTGAAAAGGCGTTTTCACGCGCCGCTATTGCTACATTTTTTATGACCAAAGACACAAACGCTCCGTGGTTTCTTTTTGATCATATTCTTATCGGCGATGTCATTATTGTGAAGATTCTATACTTGCCGTAATGTCTCCAGCATTACTCAAACTTTCCCAATTCTACAACTCAGCATTCTCTAATAGACTCCGTACAATACCGAGGGGGGGGGGGGGGGGGGCGTCTAAGTCTAGTGGTCTACGTAGCCTCGCAAGTATACGATGTCAAATCCAATAACCACGTTGGTTTTCACCGGAGTCAAACAAAGATCTCTCGAGTGGAAATTATACCTTTTGAGCTTTAGCATTCCGTCCTTAAAATCACTTATTTTCTCGTTGACTGCTTTCGCTACGCAGTGAGAGATATTTTGGTAAACTCGTTACGTGCACTGCATAACCAAAGGCCTTCAGCCGACAAAACTATAAGATGGCTTTTGCTGTCGGTAGTCTGTAAGGAGATGTTAAGTCCCCGATCGTGAAAATCTCCACAATAACTAGAATACCAATGCGGAGGATATTTATCAGTCAATACATGCTTCTCCAACACACAGTAAAAAATAAAAATATGGGATAGGACTTCATTTGTAACATTCATCGTCGAGTTTGACGTTCCGCGAGATCGCTTTAACTGTCAGGAGTGTATCCACTAGTTTCGACGGATTTCCGTCCGTGTACTTGATGTTTTTTTTACGTCCGGAGTCAACGTCCCGGCATTTAGAGCGATCTCGCGGAACGTCGAACTCGATGATTAAAAAATGTGAAATTTTTCACTCTGTAGCTTACCTTTGCAATTTTAATAGTATCACTGACGTTTTTTTTTCTATGTAACCGCCTAAAATCAGCATGTGCTGTGTGCAGCGGTTTTTTTCTTTCTTTCTTTTTCTTTTTTTTTTTTTTTTTTTTTTTTTTACGTTATCATTTTCAGCATGAATCCCATTCTCTCGCTAGGCCGGATTTATAACCTTCTTCTCAAGTTGCCGAATTCCAACCAACGAGAACTTCGGGCCCTTGGCCTCCACAAAATGTTTCCAGCCACGCTTATTGCTGACGGCAATGTTGACAAACCCCCCGACGCACACTCAGGATGAATGTGTGTTTCCTATTCAGCGTAACGTTGATCGATCGCAGTTTCATCTCTTTCAAGCGGTCGAATTCGAATCAAATGGCAAGAATGAAGAAAATTTTAAGTCGCTGCTCTTTTTTCATCCAAGATCGGCCGCATTCGCCTTCTACAATTGAATTTATTGAAAAATGAAGACTGATTTGAAATTATTCACATATTAAGTCATTAAAGAGCGCGATGCTGTTTGCGTCGTCATGCGTTGATTACTTGCTAAAGTCATCGTGCCTTTTGAAGCTCTTGACTCGGATGGACTCTGGTGCTCCAAACGGATCACATCAGTCTAACAGTATGATGCAATTTTTTTCTTCTTTTTCTCTTCACATTGCGAATAGTTCCTGATGAGCACTCAACATAAATGACATGACTCATGTTTTCGAGCAACATGGTTTGCGCAGAACAAGCAATTTCGGCCGAATGCTTCCGACGAACTACATCACTGGTCATCAGTCTAACAATTTGATGCAATTTTTGTCTTCTTTTTCTCTTCAAATTGCGAATATTTCTTGATGAGCACTCGACATGAATGATATGATTCATGTTTTCCAGCAACATGGTTTCTGCAGAGTAAGCAATCTCGGCCGAGTGCTTCCGACGAACTACATCACTGGTCATCAGTCCAACAATTTGATGCAATTTTTTTCTTCTTTTTCTCTTCAAATTGCGAAAATTTCTTGATGAGCTCTCGACATGACCGACATGATTCATGTTTTCGAGCAACATGGTTTTCGCAGAACAAGCAATTTCGGCCGAGTGCATCCGACGAACTACATCACTGCCCATCAGTCTAACAATTTGATGCAATTTTTCTTCTTCTTTTTCTCTTCAAATTGCGAATATTTCTTGATGAGTACTCAACATGAACGACATGATTCATGTTTTCGAGCAACATGTTTTTCGCAGAGCAAGCAATTTCGGCAGAGTGTTTCCGATGAACTACATCACTGGTGTTTTGGAGCGACCTTTTTCGTTCTTACGGTGCTAACAGTCTCGGTTGAGCGCTCAATGCTCAATGTAAATCACATCATTGGTATCTTTGCCGACATTACATACGATTTATCTCTGCAGAAGTCGATGGTACGACAAAAAACACTCACTTTATACAACGTCTACGTCTGTCAGCCGGTGTGCCAGACTGGTTCTGCCTGGGAATCGCCAAATGCAGACACGATTGTAACTCCAGCAACACTCAACTCATTCAAGATATCCAAATCGCAAGAAGAGATTCCTGTAAATTTCCAGAACGAAGTGTTTCAAACATCTGAGCACTTACGTCAAAGTTTCAAGTATTTTTAAGGTCCACGATGAATCCATCGACGGCACTGCAAAATTTACTAAATTTACGATCAAGAAACTATATTCTGGAGTGAGTGCGTTGTCAGATATTGTGCACTCCGTCTCAAGGGTACAAACGTATACTCGAAGAAGTCACTTTGGAAGCATATCTGCAAAATTGCAGGCGCCCGAAGTCATGCATACCAGCTTAGCGATATCTGTTCCTTGGGCAGTGATTCAATTCTGCGAAATCAGCATTTCCAAACCGTCTCGATTTTTGAATTTGGAGATTATGGTCGGTCGCTCGGCGTTATCTTGAAAATATTCGCCTCTAACCATCAAATTGCTGAATATGAACTTCTCGGGTCTGGAGTCGGAAAACGACCATGTCAGCAGTTACTCTAATTGGAGTGGTGATGCGTTGAACAACACCGAAAGAATGTGTCAGCCGTTTGCGATGATCCTGCTAATGCCCAAGAAGTACGAGTTTCAATCGAAACTGGGGGTACGCCCTCTGGCCGCTAAGCGGCCCGATTGAATTTGACGCCCTGCACCCGATAGCTGCAAGTTTTGCGCAATTTTTTCCTCTTCGCTGGCCGAGGATCTTTCAGCGCTCACTGGTGACTCGATCTCAATTCAAGAAGGCTTAGAATACAGTCTTGCCGCTGCTTCATAGCTGGTATTACAAATTTGCAATGATTCATCGGTTCAATATTTTTACTCGAGGAGCTCTGAACTTTTCAGCCTGTTCCTTGATTATCAATCTGAAAATCGACCGAAAATTCAGTCTGTTTTGATTGCTGAAGTGGAGAATCTGAAGATTCTGTTTCCTGACTCCTGATAGAGCGGCTGAAGATGACACTTTTACATCAATCGCTGCGGAGCCTAAGTAACGCCACAATCTCACTATTGGTGAGAAGAGTTACCTCCCAAAACTATGTTTATGATAATGGTGCTGCGACGGTGACTTTGCAAAGGAAAGACAAGACGGCAACCAATGGACATTATTATTTCGGACTTTTCCGAAAAAATTCTCCGGATGAAGAAGGGGTGTGAAGGATCACATGAAGTGAAACATTTGTGGATAAGAAACATTGTTGCGACTTGTGGGTTGAAGGTTACTACTGCGCAGCCCGGCGGCGAGAACTCGGGGATTTTTTCTTAAAGATAAATGATGGTGGAATATTTTGAAAAAAATTGTGTGAAAAGCTTGGGCATCGTAAGTTTGCACGAAAGTCATCCGCTAATGCCATATTGGCAAACTGGAGTATCGGAGGACTTTTTGAGTCAAGTTACGATGTGCAAGTTTTAATTTCTCTAATTGTATTGCGATTCTATGAAAAACAAAAAAAAACAAAAAAACAAAAAAAAAACAAAAAAAAAATAAAAAAACAAAAAAAAATAAAAAAACAAAAAAAAAAAAAAAACAAAAAAAATAAAAAAAAAATGAAAAAAATTAAAAAAAATTAAAAAAAATAAAAAAAAATAAAAAAACAAAAAAAAAACAGAAAAAAACAGAAAAACACACATGAAAAACAAAAAAACAATAGAAAACAAAAAACACAAAAAAAACAAAAAAATAAAACAAAAAAAAAAAAAACAAAACAAAAAAAACAAAAAAAAACAAAAAAAAACAAAAAAAAAAAAAAAAAAACAAAAAAAAACAAAAAAAAAACAAAAAAAAACAAAAAAAAACAAAAAAACAATGAAGAAATGAAAAAATGAAAAAATCTATAAGAAACATTGTTTATGAAAGAATAATGCGAAAGCTATGTACACTGAAAAAAATAATATGCTGTTTTAGCACCTAAGATGTCAAAAATGTGTCTGTTGATTCCAATATGCTGTCATTGCTGTCCTCGCAGTTAATTTTACATCCCGTGAATGCTAATTCAATTGCGTGGGCAATCAAGCCAGCATCATAGGATCACCAGACACATTTTTGACATCTTAGGTGCTAAAACAGCATACCATTTTTTTCAGTGTACTTATACCGTTAAGATTCATGCTCATTTGTAAATCGAAGTCTGTAACTCAGAGCCAAAGGACCGTATACTCACATCTTTGCTGTTTTCAGGCTTGCAGGAAAAAAGTCTACACTCCATTTTCTCGTGATTTAATTTTCAATATTTTAGATATCCTTATTGATTTTAACTAATGTTTTAAAACTTTTTACCAATATGCAAGTTTGATATAGTTTTGTAGCATGCTACAAATACATCTCTTTTAGCTCTCCTAAATATATTGGTAACAGTCCTTTGGCTCTAAGTGATAGGCTAATGTGTGCCTATCCAGATTTTCGATGCGAGCCCTTCGCCCGGTGTATGTTGTTGCCTTTTGTAGAGGCCAACTTGTCCAGGAAATGAACGGAGAGAAAGAAATCGTAGCTCTTACACTGCTCTGTCCGTAACACGCACTTTCTTGGTAGTATCATTACGACTCCAGGAACAATGCAGTATTGTCATCAGGACCGTAATTATAGATACCACGCAAAATCCATTGCGATGAAGGCCAGAATTTTAGTACTTCTGGGCTGAAACTCGGAAATGAGCAATTTAAGAACTACGATTCCCTTTACTTCGTGTGATCCATTTAGGGGCCGTTCAAGTATTGCCTAAAACGTTTCGGCCGCTTTTTGACTCCCTCTCCCCCCCTCGTATGACCTTATGAGCCAGCCTCAGACCCCCCTCCCCCTCCCGAAGCGACTTAACAATACTTGGACAGTCCCGTAGGTATAAATTTTATGATCTTAGGAAAAAAAAAACACTCCACACAAGTTCTAATGTGAACTGTGTGTAGGTTGCTTCTCTTTTCCGTGCAACTGCACGCTGGACCTTTCGACAACCATACTTGTGATTTTAGAAACGACCTAGTATTTGTTAGCACAAATGTTAGAGCAAATAATGCATTTTATCTTCAGATTACTCTCAACGATTATTTACGTACCCTTAGAATCGTCTTTGTATGTTCTTCTCTCTCGGTGCATGTTTAAGCGTTAAAGAAACATGGAACACTGTTTTCTCGCCTCTACAAGGTTTTTAAGGTATCTCTGCTACTGCTAATTTGGTAGCCAATTCTGCATTTTCAGCGAAATTTTGATCCTGACGAACATCAGCCGCGAGTGCCACAATTTCGTGACATCCGATGATGTATGGAATAATTTTTGAATTTTATAGTTTTTTTTTAATTATCTTTCATCTCTTCGCACAACGGTTCTAAGTAATTTCATGGGTCAGTTCCATCGCAAGGGCTCAACTAGAGAACATTAGCTTTGCCATATTGTACTCGTGGATTTCATCTCTTCGCACAACGGTTCTAAGTAATTTCAGGGGTCAGTTCCATCGCAAGGGTTCAACTAGAAAACATTAGCTTTGCCATACTGTACTCGTGGATTTCGACTCTTCGCACAACGGTTCTAAGTAATTTCAGGGGTCAGTTTCATCGCGAGGGTTCAACTAGAAAACATTAGCTTTGCCATATTGTACTCGTGGATGATTAACGATCGAAGAGCGAAGGAAGAAATTAAATGAAATTAAATCTGACCGAATTCAAACCAAACAAACGAAGGAAAAAACTACGTTTACTGAAATAACAGGGACCTACTTTGTTCGTCACGACTACATCTTTCTCACCATTTTCTCCTCTCATCTTTTTTGCCATATTTTTCATTTTTTATGAGCTTGTTCAGTGATGATAAACCAAAAAAAAAAAAAAAAAAAAAAAAACCCAAAACAAAACCAAAAAAACCAAAAAACCAAAAAAAAAAATTACTGAACAAGCTCATTCTATGATCGATTCTCAACGGTGGGTGCCTGGTGCAGGTGCCTACCAAGCACGCTTGAAGAGGTGAAAATGAAAAGCGGAGTCGCGTTTTGGAGCGCGGCTACGTGCTGCGCTCCAAAGGGAACGCGACCTGGAGGCCTAGAGTGAGGTCGCGTTTTATAGAGCGCGGCTTCGTGCTGCGCTCCAAAGGGAACGCGACCTGGAGGCTTGAGGTGAGCTCGCGTTTTATGGAGCGCGGCTACGTGCTGCGCTCCCCAGGGAACGCGACCTGCAGCCCGATTATTGAAACTATGTCAGCCCGACACGACAAGACATAGCCCTATCTTAACCATGCAATATATCGCAATTCGATGTCTTACCGGGCTGGTTTAAATTTCAATAATCGGTCCGCTGGAGCCTTGGGGTGAAGTCGCGTTTTATGGAGCGCGGCTACGTGCTGCGCTCCAAAGGGAACGCGACCTGGAGCCTTGAGGTGAGTTCTCTTTAAAGGTCCAGTTACACGATCAAATTGATCGTGTAACTGGACCGTAGGAGGGCCCCTTGATAGTTCCGCTGCCGCAGCGACTTGCTCTCTCGGCCGTGGCGTACAACGACGATCAGCCGCCGCCAGATCCGGTAAAAGTGCGCCCTCGTGATCCGCCGCGTTCGGGGGGACGTCCCCGCCGGACGGTCCTTTGAGCACTCCGTGGGACGGCCGTCCCACCGACCGAACTTCGCTTCCGGGGGCTAGCAACCTCAGCCTGGAAGTGAGGGTAGGCCGGTGGCGCTGCCCACCCCACGGAATGCTCGACGGACCTCCCGGCAGGTCGTCCCAACCCGATCGAGGCAGACCACGTGGTCAGCACGAGTAGGGTACATCTGCGGACCGCCACGACCCGCGTTGGCTCTGGTCCACCGACGGTGGCCTTTGAAACTATTCTGGGTACACTGCTGTGCTGCTACCTCGGTTAAAAATTGTGATGCAGAGTGTCCCGAATTCGCGTGCATTCAGGATGGTTGGGTGGTCATTAAGCGTGAGTGCTTTCTCATGCTTCATGAGCATGCAGCCACCCTGAGTGTGTGTAATAATTCGGTACACTCAGTGTCACGATTTTTATCTGAGCATGGTTACCCGCCACGGGAAAAAACGAGTTTGCGTCCGCGATGCAAGAGATATGGGGAACGGCGTTTCCGAACCATTCCTGTGTCTTGTAGCTGCCATTCAGGGCTGTTTTCAGCCCTGAGCCGGCAGTAAAGAGGCAGAGGAATGGCTCGGTAACTCCTTTCACCATTCTTGTGTCGGGACCCGAACTCGTTTCGGCCCGTGGCCGACTGACTACCCGCCACGGGAAAAAGCGACTTCGCGTCCGCGATGCAAGAAATGGGGAACGGCGTTTCCGAACCATTCCTGTGTCTTGTAGCTGCCATTCAGGGCTGTTTTCAGCCCTGAGCCGGCAGTAACGAGACAGAGGAATGGCTTGGTATCTCCTTTCACCATTCTTGTGTCGTGGACCCGAACTCGTTTCGGCCCCTGGCTGACTGGCTGACTGGCTGACTGGTGCTGTGACTGGCTGATTGGCTGATTGGCTGACTGGCTGACTGACTGACTATTCCTAACTTGGTGGTGGATGTTTTTTTTTTTTTATTTTCTTTGATTAACTTGGTGGTGGGTTTCTTCCTTCTTTATTTACTTCTCTTTGACTAACTTGGTGATGGGTTGCTTGCTTCATTACTTTTCTTTGACTAACTTGGTGGTGGGTTTCTTTTTTCTTTCTTTACTTTTCTTTGACTAACTCGGTGGTGGGTTTCTTTCTTTTATATTTTCCTTTGACTAACTTGGTGGTGGGTTTCTTTCTTCTTCACTTTTCTTTTACTAACTTGGTGATGGGTTTCTTTCTTCTTAACTTTTCTGTGACTTACTTGGTGGTGGGTTTCTTTCTTTTTATTTTCATTTTATTCTTAGTATTACAAGGAAATTCAGGCTGGGTTTTTGTCTGAGCAAATTAATGAGACTGAGTAAAAATTCGAGCATCTTACGGTGAGCCCAGATTCGCAACCTCGGGTCCCATAGGAGCCGCTAGATCTGCGCCGAACTCAGTGGGGTAGTTTTCCCACCGTGTTCACACCGAGTCTTAACCTAGCGGCCGGACCCTTGTCATCGTGACCCTCAGTCACCCAAAAAATTGCCGACCAACTTTTTCATCTTTTGTGAATTTTTTTCTCTATTTCATCGGATTCGGATTCAGCTTGTAATCCTGATGATAAATATTTTTCATCAAGATTCCAAGCTAAATCCGAATTTGTCGAAACAAAAGAGAAATCCACAAATAATAAATAAACTGGTTGGAAATTTTTGGTAGACTGAGTGTCACCGTGACAAGGGCCCGGCCGTCAGATAAAGACTCGATGTGAACACAGTGGGAATTATACCCCGATGAGCTCGTCGCGGATCCAGCTTCCTCCAGCCGGGACCCGAGGTTGTGATTCTGGACTCGCCCGAAGATGCCCGAATTTTTACTTTGCCTCATGTTTTTTTTTTTTTTTTTTTTTTTTTTTTTTTTTTTTTTTTTTTTTTTTTTTTTTAGAATGGGTAACATATTTTATTTGTTTCTTTCATTACAAATTGGAATGGGGCCGACAGCAGCCCCACCCGAAATGGGAAGATTCGTATCTATCATACAAATTTGGAAGTGCTTGACAAATAGTAAAGGGCACTATTTGTCCTTAATCTAGCATTACAGTTACTTTGCCTCATTAATTTGCCCAGACTAGTGTAGGTCCTCCCCATCTACGCACTCACGATTTCTCATCCTCGTATTTTTTCTTACAAATTTATTTATTGTTTATCGTGCTGGTTTCAGAATTTTCGGGTTAGTTCAAGTAACTTTTAACGTTATTTAGACTTTTTGCCCTCACCGTAGACCCTGAAAAACAACTTACATTCAAGGAAAATAAAGTTTTAAATGTTGACATGATGAAATGATTTGATGTCATAACTCACTACGCCACATTATATTCAGAATAAATTTAACACACGTCGCTGCGAAAGTTGCGTTCCCCTTCGATTTAGCTTTCTTTCTATAGTTTAAAGTGTAAGTTAGTATTGGTTTTTTTAGTATTAGTTTTAAGTTTTAGTTTTTAAGTATTAGTTTTAAGTTTTAGTTATTACTTTTAATTTTTTTTTTAGTTAGTTATTTGTTCTTTTAAATATTTTTTCAGTTGTTTATTTCCGACAGAAATTAGGGAATGATGTTCATTTTTAGTAACAGAAGCTGTTGTACGTAGGTAGCGTACTGTTTTGGCAGAATGGTCTGTCATTTTTCTTTAAGGCCATAGTATTTCTTCCTTTTTTTATACTGAGCAATATTGAAGAAAATTATAATTATAAACTTTTACATATTATTTAGATGTGGAACTGTGCACCATTCACCATATAGAAATGTTACTTTTAGAATGTAACGTAATGAGCCAAGACGAAATTACCATGGAAAAAGGGAATTTTAATCATGAGTTGAGTTGAGAGAATTTCGACTTCATTCCTTGATAAGGAGAATTAGAGAGCAAAATTGATTTCAGAGACTCAGATTTATCATCTAATCGTGCAATCATGTTGTGGAAAGCACCAGTGAGCCTAGTGCAATTTGTATAAGTTGTTTCCGATGAGAGAGGTAAGAGAGCAAAATGGATTTCAAAGACCTAGACTCCTTATCAGATGTAGAAGTGTGCGCCATTCACCATCTAAATATGTTGTTGTCAGTGTGTAAATTAATGAACTAGCACGAAGGTGGTGTGACATGGAAAGCTTCTTTTTATGAGATCAAGTTGAAAGAACTTCAATTTTATTTTCTGATGAGACAGACCAGAGAACATTGAAGCAAAGTCTAATATTTATGAGTGTAGCCGAAAAAACTTTATTTAAAAGACTCAGATTCATCATCAGATGTGGACGTTAGTAACGTCATTTACCTTAGTCGCGCCATTTACCTTAGCGCCATTTACCTTCTAAACAAGTCGCGTTTACTATGTAAAATAATGAAATACCTGTGCTATGGAATGAAAATCTATATTTATAGAATTGAGTTGCAAGAACTTTTAAGTCATACTTCGATGAGAGAAATAAGAGAACATAACTGATTTCCAAGACTCGGATACGCGTTATCCAGTCGTGGAATTTTGCGATATTCGCCATCTAAACAGGTTGTCATCAGCACGTAAAATAATGAAATAGGAAGGAAATACTAAGCTACCAAGTTAAATTATTTTGAGTTGAGTTGGAAATAAATTCTGGTTCATTTTCTGAGGAGTTGATTTCGAAGACTCGGATACTTAAGTGGTGTTCAGATTAATTTAGTCTGAATCATGTGTACTTCACTATTTAAAAATTTCACAAAGTGATTGCGGTTTATTGAGATTTTCAGGTTTATGCTGATTTTTAACACATGTTGGCTAAAAATTCCAACTTAAGTACTATCTAATAATTCGTTTACCAAAATGAATAGCGTCTAAATTAGGTACTTCTTGAATGTTTTCCCTTACGAGAAATTGGAGAGGTATTGTCGTTCACATGCTATGACGCTTTTGATAATTTCTCTAAGCGCTTTTCTTTCCATATGTATCATAAAGAAGCTACTATATCCTTGTGTAAACTAACTTGCAAGATAACAATGAAAATGCATCAACCTTCTAATAACGCAATGATTGCCCATCTACATAACGTCTGTTGCACAAAAGAATCAACTTTTATTTTGCATTTAGTTTGTAAACTTTTATTTTCCTTGTAGCGTATTTATATGATTTTTGTACATTGGCTGTATTAGATCGTCTAATCAATTTACTTATTCTTGTTAGAAACTCTAGCAAACAATATAACGTACCTCTAAAATTCGACGAACTTTTTTTACTGCATAAAAGTGAGAGAAAGTAGCTTTTAGAGAGTAAGCTATTTTATATGAAATTTACGGCTTCGATCCGACTTTTTAAAGATATCTTAGTAACGAGGAAGAAATTGAAATTCCTCAGTACGTTTCGGAGGTCCGATAGTTTCAGATTTACGCGATCTTTTTCCTAATTTATTTCTATTTTGTCGATCATTCTGTCGAAGAAAAGTATTTCGTCTTCATATTTTAAACGAACATTTCCGTTATGTGTAATATGCTTCTGCAAATGTAATATAAACTTATTAGGTACTTTATTTTATAGCTGTGTTTCACCATACCAGAGGCCACGATACGCCCCTTGACCGCTTAGAGGTTCAATTTACCAAAGTGCTTCGTGCCCCAGGCGTTGTGCGTCACGCATTACTCTTATGAATTTATTATTATTATGTATATACTATATGTATATAGAGTAAGATACGATACTTTTTCAGTGGCAATTTTGCACGTTGACAACACTGGTTTTCCTCCATTTAAATCCATTGAATAGATGGATTTAAGGTGAAGCAAATTGTCTCACCAAGGATCTATTGCTTAACATAAATTTAAATGTGGGAAAAGCAGTGTTGGCAACTTTTTAGAATCGTCACTGTACGTTTGAAACATCTCACATGGACAGAATTTAAATCAGAATAGAAAAACGATACTATTCGTTCACTGTACAGTGAACCTGTATCCTCATTTTACATTAATACTATTTTAATATCTTACATTAATACTATTTTAATATCTTACATCAATACTATTTTAATATCTTACATTAATACTTTTTTAATATCTTAAATAATGGCCGAGTTTTCAGTTTAGTCTCAGTGACAGTGTTGTGAGTGCTTTCAGCCTGGCGTCGGGCAATTGGATAACCTACCGCTGGTACGTATTTAACAATTTTGTCTCTCTTTTCATAAGATCTTATATTTTAAGATGTTTTTTAATAATATTGCAATAAAAACAGGCCACATTATATTCTGTAAGAAAAATAAAGATCATACTGAACCCAACTAAAATGAAAGGTATGTGTTCGTCATAATCAAAAGAAACTCTCAGATTACCATTTCGGTACTCCGAAATAGTTTTCTTTGAAATTCTTCAAGACTACTCCCTAGTGAATATTCCGAGAATAGTATTCTACAGGTGAGATCACCTGTAGAATAATCTCTATTCAGTCTGGGACTCCTTTGAGAAATTTTTTGCAGTTGCGCACGAGAATTTTGGGGCAGTACGGATCTTTTGAGGGTCCCTAATGGAGTCAAAATTACGTATTAGGAGACGCCCGAACACGGGAATTTCTGAAGTTCACGGTTTGGGCCCCTAATGATTCACGCGAGACATGAGACAGGTGTTATATTGAAATCAGGGTGTTATTTTGAAATCAGGATCATTTTTCGGCCGAAAGTACGCTCGGCCATTTCTATGGACCCTTGGGCTTTGGACTGTGCGTGCTTTTGTTTTTCAAAAAAAAAAATATGAATTTAAAATATTTTTGGAGGGGCGGGATGAGAGTCGTTGTTTTGAACAAATTACCCTTTGCTTTCTTGGAAACGTGAAACGCCTTCCATGTACAGATTATGCAACCCACAATCGTGAGAGCCCCTCGCACCCGCCAGCATCCCGTCCCGGGCCGTTAAACGCAAATCCGACCCTGCGGGCCGATTATTGAAATTGATAGACAAAGCTGTAGACAAATAAGACACAAGGAGTATGGTGCGATCCTATTGGTTGAAACTGGTGGTCTTTACAGACTAAAAGGGTAATTGATAGACTAACTGTCGGGTCTCTTGTCGGTTGCCGTAAGTTAGTCTATTACCTACCTCCTGTGTCCATTGCAACCACCCGCTTCCACCGATAGGATCCTTCCATATCCCTTTTGTCTTCTTTGTCTATAGCTTTGTCTATCAGTCTCAATAATTGGCAGGCAGGTCAACGATGACCATTGATCTCCCGGCCACTGAATTATTAAATTGTTTTCAGTGAGTCAGAGCTTTTTTCGTCCAAATTTAGTCCTTTTGATGTAGCCTCGTCCTCTGATTAGGTCGCGTTTTGTCGTTCACATTTAAATTTTAATCCAATCCCTATAATTTTGCGACACTACCTATCAATATTTTAATCATGGTTTTATTTTTTTTTTCAGAATCCCCTGCTGTCAGCTGCTCACCGGTATGTAAAATTGTAAATATTGTTTAATACTTAATTCTGCATGTTAGCAACAAGTACGTCGAAACTTCTGTTTCGTGGTTTATCAGGGCTCCATTAAGGTTGATGCACTCTGTACACGAGAAAGTTAGGACATTTTTTGAAAATTAACGGACCTTAGAGTCGCAGAAGCGTTCGTCTGTTCGTTCATCCGTTTCAGCTAGTTTAGGATACATCGTCGTCGGTCTCCCCCCCTCCCTCCCCCCGGGGGGGGGGGGGGGGGGCAAGTTTTAATATTATAGGTCCAAAAAAGTTCATATTCTCTCAATCTTTGTTACTTGCTCATCATACAATGCATTGAATAGCAGTTGATTGAACACAGACAATCTAGATATGAGTAAGGTTTCTAGTCCAAGTTTGTAATTGTGCAAAAGAAAAGAAAAGAAAAATACACTAAAAAGGAAACTACTAGATTAGGAGAAAGGAAAAAAAATACATAAGATAACACTGTGAGTAAAACTCCTATGTCAGGTATCACGAGAGTGGTCTTCTCACCTAAGAAGAAAAGTAGGGGTCTGTTGCTCAGGGTGTTGACAAGTCCGGAATATCCGGAGAGTCCGGTAATAGTACTGATTTTTTGAGGACGGTCCGGAAGCATTGAAAAAGTGCGGAAATTCCGCAAGAAGGTCCGGAATGTTTCTAATTTTTTGTCATTTTTGTGATTTTGTCTCAATTTGAGCGAAATGCAAATTTTTGAATTTTTTTTTAATTTCGGCAATACTTGGAGGTACTGAAAAAGTACTGAATTTTTCTGTTGAGGAGGTGATGAATTTCTTGGGAATGTACTGAAAAAGTACTGTAATAGTACTGATTTTTGGTCAGCCTGTTTTAGTAGACACCCTGATGCCGCTCCCAAGAACCCCTGAAACGTCTAAGAAGGCCAAAAAACGCTCTCTTGGACCTGAAAACGTACCCGAAGTTTCAAATCTGTATCTTCATTAGGAAAAAGTGTAGGAGGGTGGCAGAGACATCTGGGTGATATTGATTGATGATGATTTTTTTTGTAGCATATTTCGATGGTGGAAGTGGAACTGCAAGAACACGTATCTCGCGACGCTGTCGATATCCTATTACACTTAATTTTTATTTTTTTGGAAAAATGCTGTGCATCATTTTTCGAAAAATTCTCCGATTTTTCTTCTCAGGGTGGATATAGTGAAGTGTGCCCAGATATTTTATTCAATCCATGTGATTGATCAATCGATCGAAATTTGTTAAAAGTCCAAGTGTATGCTTCTTATTGTAGCAATCGGACCTCAAAACAAAATCAATCCGGTGGATTTTCGGAGACCCCTCTCCCTTCCCCCTTCTCTATAATCAATTAAGGCATTTTTCGGTAAAAGGGCTCATGAGACTTTCAATGCTTTTAAGATTATGCAACGCAGTTCTTGTAAGTAACTTATAATAGCCGACGGCTCTGCTATGAATTTTTCGCTGAATCTGCCCCAAGTTCTCCTTTACTATTTGTAAGGAAGTAAGTCAACCGTGAATGAATTTCCCCTATCGCAATTGCTTTAAAAAATTGTAAAATTTTAGCAGCATTGCAAGCCTCATACGTCATTTTACCGAAAAAGTCCTCAATTTCAGCGTCGCGCGTCGGCAGGGTAATTTTCAATACACTTCTTCGAGTGATCTTACTTAGGCGACGTACACTTCCGTGCTAAGGAAGAACGCCGTAAGAACATTTGTGAGTTGCCAAATTTCATTCTATAAAATGTTTATTTTTAAGGAAAGTTATGAATATTTTTCTTTTAAATATTTAGGAGCTCTAAGTGAAACTGCGAACAAAATTATCTGAAAAATTGGAAGAAAAATATTCATAAGTTTACTCTAAAATGTGTGTTTTATCAAAGGAAATTTGGCAACTCCGAAAGGTTCTTACGGCGTTTTTCCTCGGCACGGCAGTACATCTCTCGGTAAATTAAAAAATCTCTAAGCTTTTTTTCTCGGTTGTCTTCAGGCTCACGGTGAATTGAACCACATTTTGCATTAAGGAATCACTATTTCTAGCCCATTATAGAAACAACATACATGCCATTGATTTCCCTATGCAGATATATGCTTTTATAGGAGAGCCAGAAATAGTAGTTCCTTATTGCAAAATGCAATCCAATTTGAAATACGGAAAAATCTTTTCGGGAGAGATTCGGCGGACGCGGCGCGGCGCGGCACGGGCCCAGCGCAAAGGGGGCGGTCGGGATCGGGAGCTTTGGTTTGGGAGTGCGCAGCGCTGTGCATACCTATCCGGGCGCACGGGCGAGGGGGCCCGCGGGCGGAGGGAAGGAATGTTGTTCCCCGATTCCCCTCTCTCGGCGGTTCCCGTCTCGCGTAGTCGCGTCTCCCGGCATAGTCGTCAACGGTGGATTCAGCGAAGCCGTCGCTTTGTTCGCCTCTGATTATTCCGCTCTCGCTGTGCGTGTGACAGTTCTCGCTCGTCCCCGCTTTGCTTCTCGGATTTTTCGTCCAAATCACCGCGTTTTCGGGATTCTGCGATCCGCAGACGTTTCTCAAGCCGTCGGTGTGTTCCGTACATTTTTTTCAGTGTTGATAACAAAGGAGTCCGTGCGCGGTGTGATCCTTTCACCAGGAAACGTGCGTTGAATCTTGTGTTTACAGATAGTGTTCTCACTCGTTTCTCGAGTTTTTGGTGTGGTGTGTCTGTATTATCGTGTTGCGGATTTTCTATCATCCCCAGGATCTAAAATCTCAGCGTTAGCTAATCAGCACCCAGGAGTCTGTAAACATTTAGTTTCAGGTATGCGAACAAACGTTTCCTTAGCTACGCATCGTATTCGATAAGCGTTATCACCTGTATTCATTCCGAGGCGCCGTTTTCGTATTAGTCTAGTCTCTCAAAGTTGAATTGATAACACTGATCAGTCGCCTCCTAGCCCAGTCATTCATCAGCTACTTAACTTGCTGATTGTACTGGTTGTTGATTTTGAGGTTATGATACTGATGTTAATGACCCCATCTGTGCTCAGTCTGCAAGCATCAAGATATCCATAGAATTTCTCATTATTCTGGGTTGGAAACAGTCATAAATTTTGCTCAAGCACTTGTTCTCAGCAGGCAATTTTATGTATGTTCAACTTTTCCATTCATTTCCCCCCGTGGAATAAATATGCAGTTGTCTTCTTTTGTTTACAAGCGATTGCGCTTGAATATCATGGTACCTTTATAAAATGTACAAGATTGCATAACAATATGAGGTCAAAACTAAGATCCATAATGAGAATCTTCTTCTCTATGGATAAATTTTACTAATCAGCTGATTTGTTACACCTATCGTCAATTGTTTGCAGTTACCTATGATAAGGATAATGGGGCGCAGACGGCTTCCTCGAATTTTCTTTTTATCCCGTTTTTGTAAACAAACTCCTTTATTTATTGGCAAGTTGATGAAAAGAAATCACTCTAGTATTTAGATTCTCAAAACTAGAGACTGATGACCAGTAACATATTTTAAAAATCCCTGGAAGTATTTTCTTAATGCTGGGTACCCTTAGAGTTGGTGCAAAGTATTAAGTAGGTACCTCTACTACTGACAGGGTCCAAAACTTGCACCATTTTGTCAGGTAACTGAGACCTTCTGGCCATACTCAGCATTATCGCGTTTACTTTTTCTTTCTCCTATTCGTTAACTTATCTCTTAGAGAAATAAATTAAAGATTAGGAGAGAAAAAATAAAAATCTAGTCTTCTGGGTTTTTTTTTACGCAATTACTTATGAACTTCAACTGGAAGCCTTATTTATGAATGCGGGTGTTAGAGTTGGGTCAACTATCATTCAAGTAATCAAAATCATGGGAATATCTATTAACTTTTTTGAGACCTAAAACAGGAAGGAAAAATCGGTCTCTGTGAGATGACTTATTGTGAAATTCTGGTAAAGGTACAAGCTAGATAAGGAACAAGTGTTAGGTTGAACGGAACAAAACTATGTGGCATCAATCCAGTGTTTGATTGTTGGCTCAGTAGGATGTCTTATATATGCCTTTGTTTTTAAGTAGAAGAAATTCGCCAACCTTAAATGACAAAATCACAAAAAACAAAAGTTAATCAGCAGTAGATATTATGATGCCAAGAGTCATACTTTAGTGACATTCAAAGTTAGCTACAAAAATAATGCTTCTGCAACCTATCAGCGAAAACTGAAACGAGGTTTGTTTTTGACACCAAGAGAGCTGTTTTTTTTTGGTTTTTTTTTGCAATCCACTTAATTTTTCAAAAGTTTATTGCAACTTCCTGAAGGACTTCACTGCTAACTGTCTAGGATTCATCCCCTCCCCCAGAATAAGAATGGTTTAGATCAATGAAATTTTTTAATACATCTTGATCTTGAAAACCGAGGGAAATTTGATAACGACCCTCCATGAAATGATGAAGAGAGTATTCGTATGTTCATGATAATGCAGGGGATTCAATGAAAATGCACCTGGATTGAGTTGACTCAGTATCTCAGCTTTTATTGATACATTAAACTCTAAAATACGGATAAGCATTCCTTCTTTTCAAAAAGTTCCCATTTAGTTAGTTACTTTACTTTTTAGGGGTAAACAGACTGGGCACTAGTGCTTTATATCTTCTGAAAATGTTATTAATTTGACCTCTTAAAATTTTAATGGTATTAGTTAGCTTTCTCTCAAAAAAGAAAATGAGTAAGTGACCCAAGTCATTTTCACAGTATCTAAAAAGGTAGGAAAATAAAAACTGTTTTACAACAACGTCAGAGCTCTGTCTTTGTGGACAGAGAATCATAGCACAGGCTTTCTCCATCAGTAAGTTTCATTTCAGTCGTATGTCACGGAAATCTCTGGGTTCCTCGGAATAGGGGCTACTTTTGGGGTCCTACTCAATATGATCGATGTGTAGTGCGGGAACCGTAGTTGAGCAAACATGCGTTTAAATGCTTCCTTAGCCTGTCTGCTGGTCCATTCTGATATGAGCACTTGGTGACGTAAGATCATAGATGAAAGCGGAGGGTGAGTCCTGAGATCTCGGCGACAAGTCAAAGGCCACAGGTTAGCGCATATTGAAACAAGTTGAAAAGTTATCCGGACGGAGGCTCGCACTTTCCCCTCGGCCCTTCTTTATTTTCTCTTAGCGCCATACGGGCTCTCGTCTTGACACCCCCTTTGCCTTTGACGAGGGTGCGGCGCCCTTCCTGTTAGCGTAATTGCTTTTCAAAACAGTGCACACTCTCGTCACTCCCCTTTGATTTATTCCGACGGATTCTGCCGCTCCCTTAATTAAGTGCATCATTTGTTGCTGCTCAGCTCATACGTGACCGAGTGTTGGAGTGCTCGGCCACCGAGCTCATCGCCCCGGCTAAAGGGGCGCTCTCCCGCGACTCCGGGAAGGGTCAGTCGCAGATATCTTGTCCTAGGTCCATCCCTCGCGGTGCTTGCCCGGCGCACAGTGGATCGAGTCAATCAGAGAGGTCGGACGTGACATTTTTAACTAAAACTGCAAATTTTTGTGTTTAATTTGTCACACTTTAAATTTAAGGGTGCCCCTAGTCGAAAATTTCACGAGGAAACCAATGGAACCACTTTTAAAACCTCTAACAGGGTGTCCAGCATCAGGATTTTCCCGATTTAATAAGGATTTGCGGTCAATCAGGATCCCGATTTCATCAGGATTTGAGGAATAATCGGTCGTAAAATCAGGATTTGAGGGAAGTCGGCTGTCCGATTGGATTTTTTTATGCTTTCGCATACGCGTATGCAGAAATTTTAATTTTTCTCCGCAAAAAATGAGGACTTGGAAAATTATGAAATCAGGATTTAGCAGTCAAAAATCAAGAAAAGTCAGGATTTCCTAAAATGAAAAAAAAAAAAAAAAACTAGACACCGTGTCTAAGTTTTGTATGAACGGAGTTATAAGCTTTTAAAGTTTTCAACTTTGGTCCGACCTCTCCTATTGAC
This sequence comes from Bemisia tabaci, assembly GCF_918797505.1. Classification (NCBI taxonomy): domain Eukaryota; kingdom Metazoa; phylum Arthropoda; class Insecta; order Hemiptera; family Aleyrodidae; genus Bemisia; species Bemisia tabaci. The sequence continues at coordinate 20,214,422 of NC_092793.1, read as the reverse complement.
TCGGTCCACTGTGCGGCGTCAAGGCTTCAGCTTTCGAGTAGGGCACTGCGAAATAGGGTGGTTTTCGAATGAAGGTCAGTGGCGCCCATTTTTTAGATTCAATTTCTGAAAGTACTCAGGGGGTACAAGGGCCCCCATATTTTAAATTCCTTATCTAAAAGTACGGAGGTAACTAAGCTTCTTAGAATTTGTTCAGTTTTTTTTTTCTTTCTGCTTTTTTAAGCCCTAAATGACAGAGCAACCCCGTTTTAAAAATGCCAAAAATTGGACGTTTCGAAATGACACTTTTGGCGGGCTCGGATGACGTAGCCAGGCGAGGGAAATCACTTTTCTTGATTGGCTGAACTCAGCCTCAGGCATCGCCTTGCTACGTCAATTCGTCTGCCGGCTTTTGATTTGTCGAATTTTCTTTAGCTTGTCCTCACCTTTGAAATGGTTTTTAGTACTTTTTAACGAACTTTTTGGTTTCTTCATAAAATTTACCGGGGATAATTTTCACTACCTATAATCCTGCAAACAATCCGCTCCCCTGTCATGTATTGAACTGAGGGTTTGGGAAAATGAGCATTTTACCATTGTAAACAACGTGGGATAATTTTGTTTCGATCCGATTTCATTTCCAGTCCCCGTAAATGCATATAAGAGCCCAAACTAAAGTTCCATGCATTTCGTCAAAAAAGAACGGTCAATTCCAATAGACATTGTCAAATTGCGATCGTTCAGAGCAAAAATTTCGGAAATTTTGACGTATCTGTCTCAGCCAATGTCGAGTATGTGCGCTACAAGAATCAGTAGTAAGATACGAGGTGGAGACGCCTCGCGCGTAAAATATATGAAGGATTGGGGAGGGCATATCGGTGCTAGGATGCAGGAATTTCTGCCCGAAAATTCTATGGCGCACTGGAAAAAAAATATCTTGGATCTAGAGTCTAGACTCTTAAAAAATTTTCGAGAAAAATTACTCCTGATTTAATCGGATTTTTACTTAATCGAGAGCCAAACCTCTTAAGAGCAGCTTTATTTTTGTTTCGAGCAAATATCCAATCGAATCAATAGTATTTTTTCTTGTCTTTTTTAAGAGTCCGGACTCTGGATCCAAGAGAGTTTTATTTTCAGTGCGGGTTCAAAATATCCGAAATTCAACTTTTCGGATTTGATGAGCCAACCTTTAGCTCCAAATGATTTACGCTAAATATTTTTTGAACTTATACGCTCCGAATGCATTTGTTGAGGATTAGCGTGAGTGTAGTAATCCTCAATAATTAGAGCTTCAGATCAGTTGATCAACACATCTGAGAATTTTCGTAATCCTCGCATCACGAATTAAGCCCCCGCCACGTCATTTTCATCGTGTAGTTGACGCATTGAGACGAGAAATTCAATCAAGGAGGCTTTCAGGGAACTTCAACCGGGAAGTCAGGGCGTGCGATTCCGTCAACAGAGCTCCTTCAGGAACTTCGACGATTTTCCCGCCCGTCCCGTACCAGTGGTGATTCTTTGCATTTGGCAACACTGTGATTCCTTTATTTACATCCATATAAAATAATGATTTTAGGATAGACGATCTAACGGAGAAAAAACCAAACTGTTTTTCCGCGGATACCAAAGTAGTAATGTCACACAGGATTTCACGATAGGTAGTAGAATCGTGGATTTTGGTAAGATTTTTGATCAGCATAGTAGCATAGCCATGCTCGTGGCAGCCTTTTTGTGCGTACAGTAATACGTATTACGGTGAACACGGTAACATCACCGTGCTTTCGAGAAGTACTGGTGCCACGGTAATTTTCGGTAAAACTTGCGCAGAGGTACAAAATCTACCGTTGAAAACGACATCGAACGACATTTTTAGAAAAGAAATCCGACGATTTATCGATCTCGTCGACTTATCAGTAGACGTCTCGAGCAAATTTTCAAAAGTGAAGAGGGAAAAAAAACTGAAACGTTTGGGAGAAGTGAGGAAATTTGGCTTAAGTCAGTGAGGATAACATCCCGGATCGCCTGAAAAGTTCGGTCGAATGGCTTTTTTTGCACCCTGAACTTTTCAGAGAATTTTATTCGCAATGCACTCTATCACGAGTAAAAAGTGAAGCGTTGGGTGCAGAGAGGACACCTCTCGGTTTTTCAGAATCTCAATTGCTGATTAATTTTTTGAGTGGAGGGATTATCAGCCATGTGAATTTGTTGCCATTTTTCGTTAGGAGCTGTCAAATTAATCATCGAGATCTTACGGCTGTACCCAGTGCGCTGACTTAGTCCCCTCCAGTACGCTAGACAGAAGTTTTCCTTCTTATTTTCTGGTACCCAGATTTGAAAGCAAATAAAATTCTAAGAAAAATTTCCCCAAGTTTTACATCAAATCCATATTTTATCGGAACTGATTTGGCTACACAATAACGTTCCTACGACGTTTTTCGTTAGCACGGCAGTGTACGAGAAACGAGAACAGCGTTTATTTGCTCGCCCCTCTCTGGGCCTCGAAAGCTTTAAGTTCAAACTCGGATGCCGGACATATTTAACAGGTGATCGCAACTGCTCAAAGTAGGAGAAGGGAGGTGGGGGTGGGTTTGTACGGAAACTTAGTCCTTCTGTTGCTCCGCTGCGCTGCGCTGCGGTCGCGGCTCTGGATGACGCTCTCGTCTTTCAAAGTCCAAAGTTTAAGTACTAATTCCATAACTAGGCGCGTTCCAGGAGGCTAGGTTTTTCGCCTCAACCGGACGAAAACCCCCTCCACCCTCCTAAATTTTAGACAATCACAAGAAAAGCGAAATCCCGTATTCGAACAAGCAGACCGCAAACGAAGTTTATTTTGAACTTTTCCGAATTGTGTCTCTTTTATCAGTATGGAAACCCCCCGATTGGAATCAGTGGCGAGGTGTGAATAATCGATTATCGATATTTCCCCTTCGAAGCTATGACAAAGAATCGACTATGGAGGTATTTGTTGCGAACGCCTTGTTTTCGTTCCTTTGCCATGGTTTAAATGACAGATCAATTGATAATCGCGAAACACGCCACGCCACTTATTGAAATCTTGTGGCGGGTCTCATTCTGTATCGTGGCGATTTTTGCTTGTTGGCAACACTGTAAATACTCCATTTTAATCCATCGAATATATCTGTTTTAGGTGAGACAGTCTGCTTCACCCAGGATCGATTGTTTAATATACATTTAAATAGAGAAAAACAGTGTTGCCAATTTGCATGAATCGTCTCTGATCCTATGTCACCGGTGGCCTCCTTAAACCCTCCCTAATAATCATGCACGCCAAACGACCACTATCACGGCCCTGGCCGAAGACACCTCTTTGTCCGCGGTAAGCCCCGAGAGGAGGTGATAGAAGAAGGGGAGGGGGGCTCGAGAATGGGCTCGTATTGTTTTTACTCGAGCGTATTTATTTGCCGAATAAACGGCGGCCCCAGGGCCGGCGGGGAGGGTTAATAACCGGGAGTCAACAAAGCGGCCGAAACCGCTCGCTGATAGCCGGATTAATCGGGCGACTCGTAAAAGCTCCGAGAGCGGCGTTAACAATGCAGGCCGGGGGTGGGAGGGGGCGGCGAAGTTGGGGCGCGATGCCCCCAAGTTGCGGTGCGCGAGTGTGAATAAGATACATTATGCAAACGAGGTTCTTATCCGGGAGAATCCGCGGGCGATTACGGCCCCCTCCCCCGTCCCCACTCCGAAACCCCCGACCGGGATCGGGACCCGAACTTTGCCCCAATCGAATCGAATCGAGCTTCCGGAGAGGATTGACGTCGTTGCTCTGCGCGGAATGAAGTCTCGACCGAGGGAAGGGTGGTCGCAGTCGGGGCGAGCCTAGAAACAAGGCCGTCCCAGCCCCAGGGTTCAATGTCGTGATAGCGAAGAGAGCTGTTAGTGCGAAAATGAACTTTTGAGAAATTAGGGCTCAGGAGCGCGCCTGAGATGAAAATTTTACTGAAAAAAAATACGCTCTGGTTTTGAACCAATCCGAAGTGGATCCTCCATTGACCATACGTGTACGCTCCCTATGCTGCCGTGATAAGGAAGAACGCCGTATGAGCCTTCGATCGTTGCCAAGTTTCCTCCGATGAACATCGAATTTCCTGAGAAAATTGTGAATATTATTTTCCAAAACTTTCTGACTATTTTGTACGCAATTTAATTTGAAATATCTGAAAATTTTAAGGGAAAAAATGCATGAATGTTGTCGAAAATACATGTTTTATCAAGGGAAAGGCAGCTCTCGAATGTTCATACGGCGTTCTTCCTTAGCACGGCAGTATGGAGGTACTTCACCCGAGCCGTGCTAATCAGAAAGGAAGCAAGTTGCATCAGCCATTGCCAAATTTCATCGGACAATTTATTATTTTACAGTTGAATAGTTTCACTGATTCTTCTAATCAATTCAGGGAATTTGTCTCGAGTCAAGAAATCCCCCGAAATTTTCAAGAGGATTTAAGCTCCGGTTCTCACGTGAAAAATAATTCGAACGATGATGTTTAACAATGGCTGATGCGACTGTGCTGCTTAAATTGGGTTTTCCACGATTCTGGTGTGGTCGAACTGGCTTGCGATGTATCGCATCGATTTAGTAATAAATCGTGGCATATTTTGAATTTCTAGCCTGTTAAAAGACGATAGCTTATGCGCATGAGCTTTAAAAAATCATTCTCAACCACAAAGAAATAACAGCATGTTTCGTTGTGGGAAAGAATTTCGCAGTCAATATAGTAATCGATGGCTGAATTTTTTCCCTTGAATGAATCCTGCTTTCATTTTTTTTGAATTTTGTCGTTTTTTTTCAGTTGTTGAAAATGATTATTTAGGCTCATGCGCAAGGGCTATCGCTCCTTTTTGGTTTAAGAATTCAAAACCCTTGGAGTTTTGGCATACTCAATATTTAGCAAGCAAGTTTAATTTGGTCTAGTTTACTTTCGCTCCCCAATGGGCCTGTTGCAAACTTTTGCTAGAGCAGAATGAAGAGTTGTTTCCCATAGATAATGCCTCAAAAATCACGATGAGCGCATCGGCAAAGTCTGAAAGGCACTCATAAATTCACGAACTGCGTAAGAAATTTGCGTTATTTAAAGCTTCCCGATTCAAAAACGATACTACGGCACAGGTGAACATTTTGTTAGAGGAGTCGCTCCATCGTCGGCAATATTCATCATGGCCGACGCTTGCGCAGTTCCTCGCGTAATTCGAGGAGAACTCAAGGTCAATTATGGCGGGCGAGGAAAATATGAACGTAAACACGCCGATTGTTATCTGGTTTAATCCTGTTCAGGTGTTATCTCGTCCCATCACACGTGTTTTGGCGGACTGGCGTCGGCCATGATGAGTATTGCCGCCAATGGAACGACTCCTCTAACAAAATGTTCACCTGTACCGTAGTATCGTTTTCGAAGCGGGAAGCTCAAAAAATCGCAAATTTCTTACGCAGATTGTGAAGTTATTAGTGCATTTCAGACTTTGCCAATGCGCTCATCGTGATTTTTGAGCCATTATCTGTAGGAAACAACTCTTAGTTTTGCTCTAGCAAAAGTTTGCAACAGGCCCATTCCTCATCGGCTGCGGAAACAGCCAAAACTAGGGATTCTTGCTCGATTTGGCAACGAGGCGTCCCGTCGTCGCCGCCCGTTCCTTTTGTCAAGATTTTCTTTTGAAACGGTGACGTCTTTCCCCTCCCGCTCTGTCTCTCGCTGTCTTTACCACTCGTCGATACCCCCGATGCCCCGGAGGAAACTTTTGCACCCCTCCCCCCTCCCGATCCCCCCGGGCCGCCCTGGAGTGAGGGATTTTTAATCAGCTTTGCTCTTAATTATTAGAAAGTTGAGTGTAAGTGTACTTTATTTCTTCGACGTCACCGAGGATCAGGATGCGACTGTCATTCCGGCTCGAGTCCTACCCGAGTGAGGATCGACTTGTTGCCACGTCTAGGGATCAGCTTTTCCCGGGAAAGTCGAGTGCCAGTGGTAGTGGGAACGGGAATTCCCGGGAAAGAGGTCGGGGACGCTCTCGATGGATCTTCTATAAGTTCTAAGTGCGAGTGATCCCAAAGGCCTAATTTTGTCGGCCAATCAGAAGCTATAAGCCGGACTTAGCTGCAGTCTAGGCCCGTCCTAAGTATATTTAAGTACGGGGGAAGGACCGACAAAATTCGGCCCCTGTGTCTATGCATGAGGTGTGGAATAGGGGAGAGGAGGAGAGATAGGGAGAGTATGGAAAACTCGAAAATTTGGAGGTTAGGTTTGATCAGGTCATGTAGCTCTTGGGGCCCAAAAGGGCAGCCAACCTTTGACCTCGAATTATCCAGTGATACTAATTTAAACTGCGAGAGTAGGTACACTGATTGAAAATCATATAAGCACGTATAAAACTTTGATTTCGCATATATTTTCTCAGTTTCAAAGTCTTAATCCTTAAAAACGCTTGTGTACGCGTTGTCGGCTCTATTGATTAAGATTTCAAATGTTAAGGTTGGCAGCGGCACTTTTCTCGTGATTTTCGTTTTTCACGTTGTCGCCCTTTCGGGCCCTCAGAGCTGTACAACTAACTAAACATACGGCCAAACGATCGGCCCAAAAATGATCCTTATCGATATCCTTCCTTTTCGTATTTTTCGAAGCATAGTGTCCTGGAATCCGAGCGTCGTGTTGAATTTTTGTTTCAATAGTGCGGTGCGAGTGCACGAAGGAAACATTTTCATCCGACGGCGGTGAGCTCGGGAGATAATACGAGTCGCACAGAGCGCAGCCAGCACACATGCTAGGTGAAAAGAAAAAGAGACCGGCCATAAAACGTAATTTATACGATGGCCCGGACTCAGCGATGTCGCGTCGTTTCTCACCGGAGAAATTTGTGGGGTAAAATAATACGCTCAACGAGGCATCGCCATCGGCCGAAGCAGCCCGCAACGACGAGGCCCATCCCCCTTCCCCCCAGATAGTGCAGGCAACCCGCCAAACTCCCCGCCCGTTTTCGGGGGATTCTCTGTTTTACCCTGAAAGTTTGGCACGCTCTCGCTCCCTGAAACAGAGACGTATTTCAATGGCAGACGGTGCGGTGCGGTGCTCCGCGGGAACGCATGGACTCCACGGGATAAATTCCGCCACCTATCGAAGCTTTTATCGCGTCTTCGCGGAGGTTCCGACCGGCGCACAGAAGATCGTGTCGATGGGAAGAGGTCGGACATAATTTAAAAAATTTTAAATTTTACACTGGAAAAAAAAAACACATTGGATCTAGAGTCCAGACTCTCGAAAACATTGACAAGAAAAAGGACTCTTGTTTCAATCAGATTTTTGTTTAAATCCAAAGGAAATCCGCTCAAATTAAGAGGCTTAGTTCTTGATTTAAGCTAGAACCCGATTGAATCAAGAGTCTTTTTTCTAGTCGATGTTTTTAAGAGTCCGGACTCTAGATCCAATGTGTTTTTTTTTTCCAGTGTATATCTTCATTAATATGAAATGTTGATGTTTTCAATGTAGTTTCATTGGTTTCTTCGTAACATTTTCTATAGAAAGCACTCCTTAAAATTAAAATTGTGACGAGGTAAACGTACAACTGTAAAATTTTTGTCTAAAAGTTCATGTCCGACTTCTTTGATTGAATCGTTCCACTGTGCGACGTGCCGCTCTTGATATCGGCAACCCTCCGACGTAAGGGCGTATTTCCATTTGTACGTGAACCATGATAAGCATGGAGTTATATGGAGCGCAGGGCTCACGTGGAAATTGAGGTACGCCGCCTTATGTCAGAGGGGTGACTGCATGTTACAGGATTTTTGCCGTCATTTGGAGAGAGAAAACAGAGTTTTTTGAGGGATGAATGAAACTGTATTCTGCAATAAGGAACCACTATTGGTGACCGATTAGAGATAATATGTTGTCACCTTCCGGCCAAAGTATCACAAGCGGCGCTGTTGATTATAAATTGGAATATAGAGTGATTTTTTAGAATCCAGGACTTTTCTGGTTCAAATTTAACGATTCAGCTGTCAAATATGATAATTTTTAACCCTTCGGAAAGCATTTGTCGGCTCTTACTTTATTTTAAATGTGTCACAGAAATGGTAAACAGCTTATCACAAGCGCCATTAGTTCCCAAAAGAGAGAAGTCCAAACAAGCGTCGAAATGGACACTCACCTCGATTACCTATTCTCTTTTAATTTCATCCAAATCATACGCTATGAGAGGTTCTGAACATTTATTCAAAACGCCAAGTTGTTGCTTACAATAGCCTTGATCAACTCTCTCCGTTGCAGAAAAGTCCTATGGAGATTAGCGCTCAATTATTGGCGATTGTGGTACTTTAGCCAGGAGGTTTTAGGAAGAAGTGTTTTTTATTTTTTTGCTAGAATCATCAGAGATTGCGTAGATCTATCGGCAGATCTGTCGGCGAGTATCGTCCTCTTGAAATCTGCCTTCCATTTTGTCGTGGGTATCATATAGGCAACAAACATACTCTAGAGCGTAAATTTTGAAACACCGCGATTGAGGTTCATGTCCTTTTTTTTATCGAGCTTTCACCCATCATGTGAGCTAATCAACTCGTCTGTCGAGAAATCAAGTAATTGAAAGCTGAGAGCCGGTGACGTCACATCCAAAATAACACCGAATGAGCGCACCAACGTCACCGAATTTTCCCGGATCAAAGGTTAAATCTCAGGAAAGTTACAAACATTTTTCCGTGCCAATTTTATGCATTATGGAATATATCTCGAATAAAATCCTCCGGAAAATCCGAAGTTTAAAATCCACGCGTTCCCCGGAAAATTCGTACTTCATCACGAGAAATTCGGGGACGTCCGAATATTCATGCGGCGTTTCTCCGCAGCGCGGGAGCACTCAACTCCGCTTCTCGCCGTCCCTTCGACGTAAGGGCGTATCTCAACCTCAACGCGAGCCCTGGGGAGCACGGACTCCCACCAACGGTAGGGTTCATCTTACTCCCGACGCATTTTTTTTCGCCCTCTTCCCCCGGCGAAAAGCCGATGTTCGAGTCGCGAATATCTCCAGCGTGATTCCACCGCACTTCCGCCGTTCACTCTCGATACCCCCCTCCCCCCCACCGCCACGATTTCCCGCAGTGGGGGGAGGGGGGCTGTCGGATCGCACTTTCATTTTCTTCATCCGCCCCGGCCCGGTGCAGCCCGTGCGCATCCCTCGTTGCCATGGTTTTTCTCCCAAGAATGTCGGCGGTGCTCCCCGGCCTCCCCTTCCCCCCTCCTCCTCTCGTTCGCAGTCGAAAATACGCCTCGATATTGCGAGGCTTCAAATTCGGCCCGCGCCATAGGAGAGGGGAGGGGGTGCTGGAGTCCCCCTCGCGAATTTAAATGGAGTACGTATGCCGCGCGCCGCGAACATCCTCGGCGCTCCTGGTTCGATCTGAGCGGGACCGGCATTCGTTTGATGCGCGATGTTGCCGGACTGTGGATAATGGAGATGGTTTGGATCGATAGGAAACGCTATTGAATATTACCCCTGGAAGAATCGTAGTTATCGAAGAAATATGCAATTTTTTACAATAAAAAAATATTCACTGGAAAAAAAGTCGCATAGTCCAGACTCCTAAAAAACATCGACAAGAAGAAATACTCTTGATTCAATCCGACTTTTTCTTGAATTGAAGAGCTGAGCTTCCAGATTTAGGCAGATTTCCTTTTGATTCAAGCCAAAAGTCTGATTGAATCAAGTGTATTTTTTCTTGTCTATGTTTTCAAGAGTCTGGACTCCAGATCCAAGAGACTTTTTTTCCAGTGTTTTAAAAGATGTATAAAGATATAATAACCGAAATAATAACCTTTGCCGAGACAGCAATGTCTCTCTTCGTCTCTGAAACGAGCCTCTGATATTCTCCTCAGCCAAGAAGAAAACTGATCCAAATCAATGAAGGCGGGTCACGACTCACCTTTGAGATGTCTGTGGCTATCGGAATCCAGTTTTATAACTATTCAAGGTTTCCTCGAAAAAATGTATCGCTCATTACGAGCAGTTTTTTCAGCGGTTGAATCATCGTCTTTGATCGCGGGGCGGGCCGTCGCGTCGCATCGGCCAGAGACGCCCAATTTGTGTAGATCTATCTTTTTCGTTCGCATTCTTGTGTGTGCTTGCTCCGTCCGCGTTGTTTTGCCCACCGTGATCCTGCCACTAACATAAAATTCCAGTTTCCCTCTTCTTTCTAATTATTAATGAATAGCGTTGGTCGAATGGCGGGCTTCGAACTTTGCTCGTGGCCGTCTTGTTTGATTGGAGACACACGGCAAAGCATAAATGACGCTTTTACATACTGCCGTGCTAAGGGAAAACGCCGTATGATCATCCAAATGTTGCCAAATTCTTAAATATTTATTTTATTCTTGAGGAAATATACACATGAATATTTTTCCTTTGGATTTTCAGATACCGTACATCTAATTGCAAATTGGATTCTCTGAAAAATCGAGAGAAAAATGAACGCAAGTGTCCTTTACATTTTTGTTTTATTTGAAGAAATTTGGCAACGTTAGAAGGCTCATACGGCGTTTCTCACTTATCGGCTCCATACCATGAATATACGCATATGTATTTTAAATTCACTACATTTTTTAAGACACCTCAAGAAACTCGGATCCATTGTTCCAAGAAAACCGTTTCCTTGGTCGGTCGTTGCTCGTTTTGCTGAGGGGACTATTTTTTAAAAGAAGAAGAGACCTAAGATTGACCATCTTCTTCATTTCCAAGGTTTTTTCATATATGTTTTCTATTCTTTTTCATAGAAGCGTAATTCATCTGAAGTAAACGAGGTGAGTCTTCGGGAGTCGACGTGTACTTACTATTGACAATTTTTAAGCGTAGCTAGATTTTTACGGGGGCCGAGGGCTTTTTTATTCCTCCCGGGTGTGTACTGGTATATTCAGAGACCACGTAGGATCGTATCGGGGGGGGGGGGGGGGGGGGGGGGGGTTGGACACGGGGGAACCGCTCTAGGTACGCCTACGCCAACAATTAGAATCAGAGGAGTCGGTCATAGGGTGTAAATCATGTACAAATAGTAGCGGAACAGAGAAAACGCGCTAAAAAGGACTCAGATAGGGCAGTGAATACGCTCTTGATTGAATGGGCTGCAAAGTTGAGCCATCGCCCCTTTCAAAGAGTGATTGGTCAATATTGAGAGCTTCCGCCGTTGAAGTACTCGGAGTGCGATCATCGCCGAGCATGTAAGCTATCAAATCTCGATAACCGGATTCCATGGTTAATGCATGATCAATTATATCCTCCACTCCTCCGGTCGTCTTCAACGTTCTCTGTGTAACTTTTTCGTCGGGGATTCTCAAAAATGATCGAGTGTAGGGGTAGTATTCTTGGCTTCTCTCGTTCATTCTCTTTCCATTGCTGCTTTCTTCAGAGAAACCCCGTATGATTCAAGGGAGGTGTTAAAAGCTTCTTAATTTTTACGAATTTTGCGTAAAATTCTACAGATAAACTCGAAAAATTGATCCCCTGCAGGGATTACCTACTATCAGTTTCCCTTACGAAAAGTATAAACGGTGAAAGAAGATAAATTTACGAGTTTAACAAGCCTGAAATTAGTTATGGACCTACCTTAAAGTTTAAAAAAACTTGCAATATTTTACTCGTCATTTTTCTACCGTGTATATTTTTATCTTTTACAGTGGCAATCGTCATTTCCGAGAGAGAGTCTAGTTTCAAAGTCATACTGTTGAATTTTACTGGAAATTCTTAAACTTATCCTTTTTTCATGATGATTGGGAGTTGATCAAAAGCCATCCTTAAACCTTTTTTATTACCAATATTCGCGCACGAGACCTAGGAGTCACGAAATAAAGAACTGTTCAAGGAACGACTTTAATCCATACGTACCTGAACATAGTTAGTTCATCCTATCAGCAGTTGATGATAAAATTTCGTTGCTCTCTTTTTTTTTACCGTCTAAATTTTTATTCGTGAGGACTTTAAATTCTTGCTTAATGATTATCCTCCGTAATAATATAAACGCATTTATGTAACTATTTCTGTTATTACGGATGTTATTTAGTTACATACATGAACAGTTTCCAGTCTCAAGAAGACATATATTGAACTAGCTGAAAGCGCTTTAACGAACAAAATGCCTTAGCGAAACGCGGCAGATAGCTTGCCAAAATTCAAACGCTTTCAGCATATTCTGCCAATAACTTGCGGACTTGTTGTTCCTAATTTGCATCTCTATTTTCCTCTACTGTTTCCTCTAATGTGAGCAGCATTATATTCCATCGAATATCTTGCAAGTTCTTTGTTTATCAAACATTTGCCTTTTTAAATTGCTGCCGGATCAGCTTAGTTTTCGTTACATCCTTTTTTAACATTCTGGAGAAACACAGCTTCCTGTAAGAGAATTTGCCTCAACTATTTCAGACAGAGAAACCGACCAATGACGCTCGGGCGCCAAGCAATCAATTTGACTACATTTTGCATTTGGAACTGTAAATTCTTGCTCAGTTTGAAAACAACACATGTACCATTAGTTTTCCTATGCACATAAGTGTTTCTTTGGATGGGCCAGAAATTATAGTTCCTAATTGCAAAATGAAGCCCAATTTCTGGTTAAGCTGAAGTCATCGCGTTGCTCGCATTTTCATCAGTTATATTCCCCTCTATGCTAATAAAGAATCACTCTCTCCTACTAATCCTTAAAATCACACCTCCTTAGGGAAACTAATGGTAAATAAGTTGTTCCTGAAATAAGTCAGAAATGATAGTGCGTTGTCGCAAAGTGTGATCCATCAGAGAAGTAATTATAAAGTTTGACTGCGTTTTCCATTACAAAAACACGGTTTCTGGCTCATCTGAATACAATGTATGTGTCATTAGATTCTCTGTAGTCATTGGTGCAGATTGTGGCGGTAGGAGAACTGCTCCAAAAGTATTTGTTGGTTAAGTGCACTCAACCTAGGAGCGAAAGACGGGCCGTTTCCTGATCTAAGAGCCCAGGAGCCCAATTCTATCATAACAAAAAAAAGGGTGGGGGGGGGGGGGGGTTCCGATCAAAAGATCATCAGGAGTTCAATTACTAGTTAATCTCGGATTTTTATTTCGTCCAGGTACATCCATCATCTTCCTCACCTATGAGAAAGAACAGAAACCAGATGATAAAGCAAATGAGCATTAGATGAAATCTGTATGTCGTGTTCCTTCTATTTGGGCCTCGTGAACCGAATCGAAAATCGTTGACTTCCACCAGGCATCTGCAAATGGCGCAGGCGATGAATGGTGCAGGCAAACAAATTGCCACTTTTAATTCGCGTTTCTCAATACGGGCTCAACAGAGGAGGAATGAAAATCGACGGAAAGTAGGATGCAGACGGCAGAGCACTCCGGTCGGAAATTATGCATCGGAGAATGAAGGGGGGGGGGGATTATGGGGAGCCTGTTGGTCGCGTTGGTGTCGAGGGATGGGCTCCCCTTGGAACTGATAATACGGACGCCGCATCTTGCCATTCAAACAAATTATGTCTTTCTGTAATTGTTCCGTACCGTAGCTTCCAACGCGCAGTGTTTCGCAGTGTTGGCGATTTGCGCCTACTGGAGTCTCCATCGGCGAGCTAGGGTATGAAGTGAGCCTTACTTTCCAGAGAATGGTCTTCACTCCCCTCTTGAGAAAACTGTTTTATTTTCTTTTTGTACACGGACCTTTTTACACATATTTTACAGTTTTTCGTCGAAAATTATTCACACAATACCCCCCCCCCCCCCCCCATCCACCGTCCGTTTTGGGTTAGACTATGAAGTTGTCCCCAGGATAGGGTACCTACTGAGAAAACTAACGGAGTGAAGATTTTGGCTTGCTAAGTTTGTCATTCTTTTTTTCTGCTTCTTTTCTTTCTCGCAGACCCCTATCTATCGCTACATCTTAAACACGCAGAAATGCATGAAGTAGTAAATCAGTAGTATCGATAGAAAAATATGAAAATTACACTTATTGATTGTTGCAGTGTTGCAAATTTTCCGTTCTAACCCGAGTTTTCCGGCGACCTAGAAAACTGAGGATGTCAGGGATTTTTACGGCTACCGATAAACGTTAGGGAATTTCTTGAGATGCACGTTGGCTCTGAAAGTCAGTGTATTTAAAACGGTATTTAAATGAATCGTCTCTTTCGAAAGTTGGGAGGAAGCAATAAAAAAGTCAAGGGCTTTATAAAAACTTTAAATAAATATTTAGTTTGACTGTCAGGAAAAAAATGAGTACCCAGAAAAAGTTAGGAGACGTCTGGGATTTTGATGGGTGGGGAAAAAAATTATGAAATTCCTGTGCCTTTCTTCTAAGAACATTTTTGGATCTTTTCGAATGACGTTTTCAGGAAAATTCTCGAAGGGGCCAAAATATAATTCTGAGATTTCAACTGTGATGACCCATTGTCCACGAAAAAGTAAAAAAAAATCGCAAGAAAACTCACAGCGCCACAAACCAAGGCTCGTGTTTTTCTACTTTAACTATCGATTTGTGATTGGAATCCCTTCACCCTTCCTCATACATTGTTTTAGAGTTGATTTGGCAAGAGGAAATCAACCGGAAACTTGGAGGCACCACGAACTTAAAATGACGACCTGTCAACCTCGGGGGTTTAAAGATGAACAACTCGCGAAAAGTTTCACTGTCGCCAAAGTTTTAATGATTCTTTGTAGCTCAGGCAGTGTGTACGCTTGCCTCTGTCTCCGATTTCACTGCGGCTGTTATCTTGTTAGCGTGCGCGTACAAGCTCAAAGCCGCAGGAATATATCCTATATAAATTATTCAATTCAGTTTCTCTGTCTCTCGGCCGTCCGCGTCGCGCAAATCGAGGATAACGAGGGAAAAACAACTCGGTAATAGTTTTTCTCTTCTTTCTTAGACCCCCATTAAACAAATGTATCTTCAATAGTTGAGTTTGATCCCTTTGGGGCCAACCATAAAATGCACTCGGGAACTTTCGCCAATTTTTTTACACTTCCCTCCTCACATGTCAGGAACCCTGTCCCTTCAAGCGGTTTGTTAGGCAATCCCAGAACCTCCTCATCCTTTTCGTTGTTTCTCGGACAAAGGAACGTAACTGTATTTTAAAGTTGCCAAATCGACCCAAACAATTCAATTTTTTACAATTATGTACTGTTGCAATTTTTGTTCTAAATTGTTCTCATTTTTGCCTGAGATGAGAGGAATAATCAGGGGGGTTGGCAGTTAGAAATTCCCAAGATTTTCCTCGTAAAAATGCATATTGTAAGAGGGAATTTCGTAACATTGAAACATTGTCACGTTTTTTGTGAGGAAAACAACGAGTTACCCAATGAAGATTGCTACTCGTCATTTGGCATTTTCCTAAGTCGGAAAGTCTAACGGAGGGTTAGACAGATTATTTCCTCTTATGTTAATTAACGATGCTGGTCTACGATGATAGGAATCAACGCCGCAGAGGTGTATATTAAAAATTCGCGAGTATCCATTTACTTTCATTCAATCGATGACATTGATGAAAGTCCTGACGGCCCAACAATTTAACTGGCCGCCACGCAGTGGATCGAGCTTAATTTTTCAAACAAAATGTTGATGATTATTTCGTCACAATTTCAATTGTAGGAGGTGCCTCTGAACTGAAATTTCACCCCCCCCCCCCCCCCCAAAAAAAAAAAAATAAAATCAATGGAAACACTTTTAGTCCATATTGTTTCATATTTTCGAAGATGTAAGCTTTCAAAGTTCTCAAATTTTGTCCGACCTCTCCCATTGAATCGTTCCTCTTAGCGCTGGTTAAAATCGCGCGTATGTCGAGGGTCGAGTAGCGGTCGATCATAAGCGATCGAAATTAGCTTGCCTTGTCGCTCTGCCCTGCAGAGGAAAATCACAGTATATCGGGATATGCCGTTGTTATTTGATTAAATCATTCTTCGCGTTCGTGAAAACAAAATCATGCGCAAATACTAAAGGTATGATAGTTTAAGAGGGTCTTATTGTCAATCGATTTTTTTTGCTAAGCAATTCATTCGATATAATTCTGCAATTATTTTCGAGCTTAATCATTGACTTGTATGGAATTATGGATATATCATTACTTAGGTTATTTTAGCTGGTAGTGGGGGGGGGGGGGGGGGCTGTTGGTATGAGTGGCTCAGTTAGCGGGGGCGGGAGACTTGAGGGACACGGACAAACACCCCTTTTATTCCCCTAACCCGGCGATTCTGGCTCATTTTTGCCGGATTTTGCCGAAAATCAGCACTTTTACGCATTTAAACTGTCGCCAAAACTCAAACCCGGCAACCCTGGTCGGGCTCAGCACAAAGCTACTTTTTAGGTCGCTCCGAAAAAAACACGCGTCGAAGCAACCACACAGCGAGTCGCGCGAGCTTTAATTTAAAAAGCCAATTAATTATAAAAAGTATAACAAGACCCAGAACACAGGTACGCGGGCTTTCCCGGCGGGCCGCGCCCGCGCGCCGTAGCGTTTCCGGATGGGGGAGCGATTTTTTATTTTTTCATTTTTGCCTGTCGCTCCTTCCGGCGCGACGCTGCGCTGCCTTCTCGAGCATGTAAAGAGCGAACGCCTGGCCTGCGCTTAGGAAAAACGTCGTATGTACTTTCGAATATCGCCGCGATTCCCGCGATAAAATATGTGGTTTTGCAGAATGTCGCACCTTATTATTTTTCCTTGAAATTTTCACATACTTTCTTAGCTGGAATCGCTAAAAAGTGATCCTTCGATTGTTAAAATATATACATATTTACTGGAGTGTATACCTTTCAAGAGGAGATCCTCCGCTGCCTTCTCGAGCATGTAAAGAGCGAACGCCTGGCCTGTGCTTAGGAAATACGTCGCATGTACTTTCGAATATCGCCGCGATTCTCGCGATAAAATATGTGGTTTTGAAGAATGTCGCACCTTATTATTTTTCCTTGAAATTTTCACATATTATCTTCGCTGGAATCGCAAAAAACAGATCCTTCGATAAGTTAAAATATAAACATGTTTACTGGAGTATACCTTATAAGAGAAGATCTTCAGGATCACAGGGGCGGCGACTAAATTTAGGAATATACACTGAGAAAAAAAGTTCGGTAAATCCGAACTAGTTTGGATCATATGGAACCACGATTTTCTTCGGTACACACAACCGAATTGTTCGGTTTGTGCAACCGAACCATAATAAATTCTTACAGTTCGGTTCAGTGGACCGAAAAGTTCGGCTGAGCAGACCAAATAATTCGGTCGTGTGTACCGAACAAAATCTTGGTTCCATATGAACCAAACTAGTTCGGATTTACCGAACTTTTTTTCTCAGTGTATGGAAGCGGTTGAGAGAGGGTAGTTGCCAACCTTTGAATGTTCTCATCTGCTCCACGCATTACCAACCTTGTCATAGGGGAAGCTCAAATTCTAAAGATTTGTCAAAAGTATTACATGGAATTCGTTGTATAACTAAAAATTATGCATTTGAAGTTTGATCCAATGTTCTTAAGAATATTAGAATTAGTTTATTGTCGAAAATTGTACACTGAAAAAAAAATTTCTTGATATTTTATTTTGACTTACAGCGTCGTTTCTTTCCGAAATTTTTGTCGAGAGTTTACGGTCCGTGGTGGACGATTCCCTTGAAGTAGCTAAACCTGTCTTATTTTTCTAACCAACCTCGGAGAGTTGGGCGTTAAGAAGCGAATTTTATTTCAAGGCTCGAAACTCTCCGAGTAGTTCTGTCTAGTTTTCTGTCTAGTTCTGTCTCATCAATCACTAACACTGATCGACACCGTTGTCAACAAATCTTACCAATCAGATCTAATGATTTTCGATAAATTGAAATTTTTTTAGAACCACCGCACGAGGCGGTACGAAAATCACGCACCAAGGTTGCAATTCATTAGTCACTGAATCGGAAGTTCTGAACCTCGAAATAAAAATTGCTCAAGATGGGACCTCGGCAGTTCCTAAGTGACGACAGTTAATAAGTGACAGAAGTGAAGAGGGTGGATCCAGAAAACGCCACACAATTGTATTATACTGCCGTGCTAAGGAAAAACACCGTGTGAACATTCGAGAGTTGCCAAATTTCTTCCGACAAAACGTTTATTTTTGGGGAAAGCTATAAATATTTGTCCTTAAAATTTTCAGTAACTTTAGGTGAAATTGCGAACACAATTATCTGAAAAATTGGAAGAAAGATATTCACAAATTTTCCTGGAAATTTGTGATTTATCAAAGGAAATTTGGCAACGCCTGAAGGTTTATACGGCGTTTTTCCTTAGCATGGCAGTATATCGGTTGTGTCGTTGAATGCATCCAAGTCGATTCGAACGTTTTTATTTAGCGTTGCAGTCTGGCTTCTTCGCTGAGTGCCCGCCTCGCGTCTCTCGGGGCGAGAGCAGAGAGCAACTAAGTGATATTCATCAGCATTCATCATACCGCGGTTGGCGCTGTCTGAATAGCGCAGGGCTCGACACTTAACCCAGTTCGCTTTTTTTCAACCCTTTGATTTCCCGCGTTTTCAACCCTCGCCAGCGCGCGGTACTGATCGTGCGGTCGCGCCCCTGGAAATCTGGCTCACGCTCCGATGCCTCGTCTATTTGCACTTTTCGGATGGGGATTTTGGGAAATTTAACCGAGACCCATCTCTGGAGCTCTAATTTTAATCCCTTTTTTTTCGCGATGTTGACCCTCCTCTCTGAAAGTGTTTCAGAATGCATTTCCGCATCGGGAACCCGTCGTTGCCGCTGTGCAGCCGCCGCACAGTGGATCGAGTCAATATGAGAGATCGGACAAAATTTGGAAACTTTAAACGCGTATAACTCTGTTTATTCAAAATTGTGAGGTTCTTAGGGTGGCCTCATTGGTTTCCTCGTGAAATTTTCCTCTCAAAGCACCCCTTGAAATGTTAAATGTGACGAAATCAAAATCAAAATTTTCAGTTTTGGTCAAAAATTGTCATTTCCGACCTCTCTAATCGACTCGGTCCACTGTGCGCCGAGGTAAAACTTTTCCACAGCAACCTTCGCAAGTTGACAAGTTTTGATTTCCGAAAGTCGGGGAATTTCATTGCGAAGCCTTGTATTTTTTTCTGATGGCCGATAAATTTAATTATTTGCCCTGCCACCGCGCCCCACTCTATCAATGTAAATTATAATTTCTGTCTCTAATTTCTCTTTTTTTCAAATTTCACTTTTTCAAGTGATAGATTTTCAAATCTATCACTTTTCAGAGACTTCGCGTTTCAATTTGTTTGTGGAAAGGCATTTTCATGAGAATGTAGACTCAAGGAATCATTTAAAAGTCATGAATAAGTGAAGGAATATTGTGTTCGGAAACTATGGAAAATCAAGGGAAAGCAGAGGCGGATCCAGCAATTTGGCAACACCGGATTTTCTCCATTTAAAGATATGTTAAATGATCGATTCTTGTCGGAGCACTTGCCCCCTCTAAGAATCGATACATTTCCATAGGTTTAAATGGAGAAAAGCAACGTTGCCAATTTGCTGTATCCGCCAATGAGGGAAAGTCACAGGAGTTTCAAAAATCAAGACGACTTGGAAGCCTGTTCAGGTTCATGTTGAAAAGTCTGTCAACGGGAACCCAAGAAACTATGATTTTTCGGAGAAATACGGTATTCGTTGATGAAGTGGTTTTCCTAACTACCCCTATTCCTCTCAGAACGCGACCCGGAATCCCGGATCCCCAGAGCTTACATTTTTTGTATACTAGGAATCTTTTCGAAAACTTAACGTGGCCAAGAAGATTCAAATACTTTGACAGGGTGAGTATTTTGTCAAAGTTTGCCACCCGCAGGAAATTATGGAAGAATCCAGAGGGAGCTGAAAGTCCAGTCCTCGGCGCGATTCCTAATCCATTTTCTCGTAAATTACATCTGTAATCATTAGGATTGAAAACGATGACATTCTGTGATGTTTTTTTGCATTTTCATCCCTCTCCTAACCGGAACCTAATTTTTAATACCTTCTTTTTTCTTTTTGTTCACAGATCGACCGCTCGCACGTCTGATAAGGTTCGTAACTTTTTATCACCTTCATATCCTCTATTCCACCATGGAATGTAAATTATTATTTTCTCTCTGTCAGCTGTCTTTTTTTTTACGTCGGAATGCCGACTTTAATAACTCTTGAAAATGTGTCAGCTACTTTTAAAGTTGAATATTAATCCAGCTCGGCTTTATTGCTTTCTTATCGAGTAGAAAGAAGACAAAATATTTTCTGTGCAATTTCATAACTAAATTTTGAAGCCTCCCTCGTCTGAAGAGTAAAGTCGACGAATGGTGAATGACGTTATTCCGAAAATCAAGTTTTTGCAATTTCTAACTTGTCCCTTACGTCACACCAGATTTTCATCATTACTTGCCTCGCACGTCCCGTTCGTTCAGAAGAAGGCTTTCCATGGATCATTTGGACTACATTTTGCAATTTGGAACTATAAATTCTAGCCCGGTTTAAAAACAACGTATATCGACGGTGAAACTACCAAACCACGTATCTCGTTTGCGGTGTTTAAAAATCTACGCTCGCATTTTATTTTTTTGAAGTAGACCAAATCAATATTATTCCTTGAAATTTTCACAGAATTTTCTCCACACGAAGAGGAAAAATCACAGAAATTTTCAAGACTGGACGTTAAGTAGTTTTTCATTTAAAAAAGAAAGTATGACAGGAAGTCTGCGACGTCGCAAACCGAGATACGTGGTTTGGTAGTTTCACCGTCAATATGCCATTAGTTTCCATATGCACATAAGTGTTTTTCCAGTAGAGTCAAAATTTATAGTTCTAAATTGCAAAATGCAGTCGATTTGAAAGGCCGCAAAAATGAGCAAAATTGCAATTTCACAAGAGGGTAGTTTCTTGGAGAGTGTTCAAAAATTTCTTTTGAATTATCCAGGGTGTCTGCAGGTCTGGAAAACCGGGAAAACCGGGAAAAATCAGGGAATTTGATCACTGTCTGGAAAACCGGGAAAAGTCAGGGAATTCGATTGAAAACTGGTGAAAGTCAGGGAATTTTCGCAATTCGAACATTCCGCGGCTATTTTTGCTCGTCATAGCCGAATTGGCCGAGTAGCGCGCTCGCGTGGCTGATAATGTAAACTGCTTTGTTCAACCAGTTTGCAACACGGCCGCTAGGTTCGCTAATGTGTGTTTTGAGTGACTTTGCATTTTTATTTAGATTTTCTAAGGTGAGTGCCCCAGTTTTGAGCAGATGGTTAACATGGGCGGAAATAGGGCCCCCCTCCCCCCCACAATGCTGATCGGCCCCTTCCAAAAATGTCAAGGACCCAAGCTAATAATTAACTTTGAGGTAAAAGGCATATGGAATGTAATAAATATGGGTTTAATCCCAATGTAATCGATCAAAGATGTCAGAAAAATGAAAATTACTTGCAAAGAGAGCAGCTTCCTCCGAGTAAGGAACATGGAATGCAGTTTGACTGTATCCGGTTGTAGTTTTTCGCGCATTTTAGCGCAATAATTGTTTTCACGAGAGTTAAATTAAAATATATTCAATTAAAACCCTCAGTAAGATTTAAAACAAGTCAGCAAAATTTCTGTCATCTTTAATATTTAATTCCATTTAATTTTTCATTGAGAATGGCTTTAAATTGCTCCCAAGACGTTCTAATTTTCAAAAATTTTCCGGGGGAGACCCCCTGGACCCCCCTCTGCAGGTGGGGGAGTCCCTCCAGACCCCCCTTAGCCCAAGCCATATATCCTTCTGTGCCCCCCCCCCCCCACAAAAAATTCCTAGTTCCGCTCATGACGGTTAATCAATTTTTTCAGTAAGTTAGGAAATTTAATGAAAGTGCTGGAATTTTAGTTTTTCTTTAACTGAGTAAAGAAATATTTAATTAATGTCAACTGCATTTTGCATGAAATTTTTCTGGTTCTTAAATAAACATGTTCACAACTGGTGCATCCACCCTGTAGAATACTATTGGTTGTTGAGTCTAAGACAAATTCAATACCAACAATAGGTTCATATAAGGAATGGAATCTATTGAATTAATTGACTTTTTTTTTTTTAAAAAAAAAAAAAAAAAAAAAAAATTCCCGAATCAAGCAAATTTACCTAAAATCGAGAAGAGACTCGTATTTCCTCTTGATTATAGCAAAATCTGCCTGAGTTAGGCACATTTACAACCCTTGTTTTATATTTTGAGAAAAAGAGACTTGTATTTTCAGGGCACTAAGTAATATGCCAATATTTATGAAACCTCCAGGGTAAACTATAGTTTGAATTTTCCAAAGTATACGGGGCGATATGTCACAAAGAGAGCGTAGTAGAGCTTAAAAATTAAATTTTGGAGTTGAATTTTGCTCTGAGTATACCATTTTGGAATTAGCTTTATTTTGAGTATTTAGGATCTCGTTCCTTTCAAAAGTATTACTCAACTCCTTCCAACGCCATGGTAATTCAGAATATGACTTTACGGGGTCATTCCTAAGGATAGTTTTTTTTTTAATATTTTTTAACCAGCTCATCGTATGGCTAAACCCAAAAAGTCAGGGAATTTTGTCATTTTTTGTCATGGAAAACCTGGAATTGTCAGGGAATTTCATTCTGAAAATCTTGTAGACACCCTGTTATCATACCTCGAAGGAACTACTTGACTATCGCGGGATAATTTTTGTTGCCAATTTTGGGTTCTGACAACACAACTATTTGAAGAAAGCTTTTAGTTAGACGTATTTACGCGAAAAGGAACCATTGTGGAGATGAATTAAAAAGTAGAACTTTTAATTCTGCATAGTTTCATGGTTCCTCATCATAGTTCTACTATGCACCTGCATCCAATACACACAGCTGTCCTTAAATTTTATCAATTTTCTTAAAGTTCTTTCGGACATAAATACGTCCTATTACATCGGTCCATAATCGAAAGGTTAATAAGAGTACATGTCGAGTCATTATGTCGCGAGATAGTTGGCGGCATAAACTTTTTGAGACCTTACAACCAAAAGGAACGCTGCTCAGGTTTGTTCATTTGTGAACCGAAGAGCTCTGCGATTAGGTGCCGATCGGACTCTATTTTACAATTAGAAACCACAATTTCTGGCTCAGGTTAGAAACAACGTATGCACCCTTAGTTTCCGTATGTACTCAAGTTTTTTTTACGGATAAGCCAGACATTGTAGTTCCTAATTGCAAAATAAAGTCAAATTCGAAAACTGTACCGCTTTCCTCCGTAAATATTTCATACACATACTTTTTGTACCAAAAAGATGGAAGACGCTCATACTCGCCTTGTTCGGCATAGAGTACATGTTCTGGTCGACGAGTATCGAGCCCGGTGTGCGCCGAGCTTGGGTCACTTTTTGGATACGTGCTCGATCCAAATGGCGGTGTGGAATACGTAGTATTTCCTGTCTTCTTCGTTTACATCGGATGGCCGGGTACCCGTGTATCGAAGGCAATCGATTTTATATCGAAAAAGTGACCCGGCGTCACACAGGAGACTCGGAATGCGGGACCTGAAACATGCCTTAAAGTGGCGCCAGCTCTCCCATTCACATTACGCTCTACATATGTTGCTCGGCTCGGGCACGGTAGATTTAATGAAAGCGAGAAAAGTGAAGAACTGCGATAGGAGGCTCCAAAAAGCAGGATTGTCTCATCGAATTGTTCTCGTCTCAATCACAGAAAGTTTTCAATGTTGGCCCAAGAAGTATCCAAGACTTAGTTACGTGCTCTATTCATAGTAGTTTACCGCTACCTCGTGTTGTCTACTCAGTGTTAGGAGGGAGCTTCAAATCCACTTAACGTGTTTACTCTCTTCCGAAGCGTTTTCCTCTCAAGTGGCATCTTCTAGATTTTCCCTCGTTTCTATAACACCCCCCCCCCCCCCGTTGTTGTCTAGTTTAAGACGAGAAACACTCAAGACCGCAGTATTCATCCCCCTCTGACGGATGTGCTCACACCCTCATCCAGTGTGTCTCTTACGCGGTCTCAGTTTTTCTGCGAGGAACACGCTTGAGTCTTGGCGCAGTTCTATGAATAAATCGATAATGACAACCAGAGTGTGCGAAGGGAAATGCAAGGTTCGAAAAGTTTAAGGTCGAGGACCACTTCAACTAAGTTTGTCTAATTGGTGGAAGTGTCTTCGGGCATGGTTTGTAAGACCGGGAACAATCCGGATTTATCAGGGAATGAAAAATATCCGACGAAAATCTGTGCTACAAACTGGGGATTCCTTCTCTCTCCGCTCCGAGATCAATTATTTTTATAATTGTGGCCCTTGTTGACTAGGCTTTGAAGAATCAGAAAGAATATGAACACGTTGATTTTTCACATCGTACACGGAGAAAAAAACTTCGTGCGTAGGACCCGAAGTTTCGGTCCTATGGATCTCTGAAGTTTACGGATTGAGCATCAGAACACTTTAGGTCCAGCTGCTGAGGTTTGGATCACACATCTGAAACTTCAGTTCTCACATCTGAAGTACTTCGGTTTTCACATCCGAAAAACTTCGGTTCTCACATCCGAAAAACTTCGGTTTTCACATCTGAAGTACTTCAGATGTAAGAACTGGAGTTTCAGATGTGTGATCCGAACCTCGACAGCCACACCTAAAGTGTCCAGATGCTCAATTCGAAAACTTCAGAGATCCATATGACCGAAACTTCGGGTCCCACGCACGAGGTTTTTTTCCGTGTATTTTGGAGAAGAATCCTTTATTTCATTGAGAATGTATAGGTTTATGAGAGGAATTTCCGAGAATCTATCAGGAAATTTTTTCGTGAAAATCAGGAAAAATTAGGGAATATCAAGAACTGAAAAAAATCAAGAATTCCAAATGGCATATTCTCAGACTGACGGCAATAATTCGAGCATGGTATGGATCAAACGTTTTGTCACATCGTATGAGTAATGTTGGAGATCCCGCAAAACTTCAGTGTAGTCGCATGTCACTTTTCAACATCCATCGATTCATTCATGAAGGTACCTAGCTTTGCCCTTATGATGTAAGGACGTATGTCAGTTTCCGCAAGAGCCCCAGAAAGCATGGCTTCCTATGTAAAAGACGGCTCACGCGGAAATTGAGGTACGCCCTCGCGTCAGAGGGACGACGTAATAATTGGAAGCAAACACCCGAAGCGCGGCTTCAAATCGGAGACGGTCCCGGCAAAGCCACTCGATTATCGGTCCGCGATAGTGATTTAAGAGCGGAATTAACTTCGCCGAGGGGACAAAAGGGCATCAAAGGGTCACAGCGAGAGGTGGAAAAACAAAGGGATAGGTACACGTTGCGACTCGAGTTTCACGCTGGAGTTGATTGGCTGGAAGCCGACGGATGAATTATTTGATCGCTCCTTTCAAAAACGGCGTCCGTTTCCAATTTCGCGACCTTTCCGCGCAAAAAATAATTAAAATCTAGGTGATTTCTGAAAAATTAAAGCTGCCGACGCCGGCGTTTTTAATCTCCAGTCCAGTGGTGGAGCGTCATCATTGGCTTTCGGGTATCACCCCCATTTGAAGCCATGGCAAAGAATCAATTATTAAGGTTTACCTCGATGATCGATCTTTTTTCATGCCTTCTAATGACATATCAATCGATCCATCGCAAAGCACGATAATGCTTGTGTACTGCTCCTCGTGCGCGCGTGCACGATTACGTTGGGTATATTCGCGCGTGGCAGCATTGTATTTCATTTAATCTCCTCGCTAGGCTCTGTTAATCAACAGCAGTAAGCAATGGAACAAATGAAACAATACGCACCAAATGTGCATTTGGCTTTTTCATCGGAATTTTCGCTCTGCCGTCATTTTGCAAAATCCTTATTTAATGAGGTTGTCTCTAATAGAATAGTGCATTTTCATCGGCGTGGTGTGTGCATCGACTTTGTATCTATGTTACGGGGCGGATTTGGACCAATAAATAATCACTTAATTAAATCCATTAATTCGATTCGCAAAATGAGCTATAGTAGACGGAAAACTAAAATTAATCAAAACACTAAATTACACGTATGTTCTCTCCGTATAAAGAACTGAATCCGCAACGAGGAGTTTGCGCAACTGCGCATAGCTAGTAATGAACATTCAAAGTAAATAATACGGGTCTACAGGCTTCCTTTTCTTTATCAATACTTTACCATCCATGTCTAAAAGTTTAAGAATCACGCTCCTCATCAATGGACTACATTTTCCACCAAGAAACTACGATTCATTGGGAAAAAAAGTTGCTTGGATTTCGAGTCCAGACTCTTAATAACATTCACGGAGAGAAATGAATGATGAGGACGACTAAGATTCCGCTCAGTTCAACAATGTAGCATTGTCACCCACAGGCCCAACATTACCAACGGCGCCCGCTACAATGCCAGCATTGTAATTTGCTTGGCATAGGTGAAACGTCATGAGGTTCACATTGCAGCATTGTAGAATCATCTATTTTCGGTTGTTTGTATTTATTAACGATTCTGTATGTTCTGACGCATCTTTCTTGTTCCCAAGACGTTGCCCAGAAAGGTCCTTTCAAACGTGCGTCCTTTGCTACGAGCTATATGTATTATTTTCATGTGACATTACCACATTTCGCCTGCTGCATTTTGCTCAAAATGTGGGGCTAATAAGACTTTTTTAGTTCCCATACTTATGAATGTGTTCAACACGGCAATTTTCTTTGTTGAATTGGTTTTCACTGCGATACTGTAAAATTGTGTATTTATAATCGTAGGTTGGAAAAGAAAGTATTCCTATCTTGGAAGGATCGAAATCTTCCTTTTCCAGCGACAGATTATAAATACACATGTTTACAGCAAATGATGGCCAACTAAACAGAAAAATGGACGGTAGTACAAAAAAACAAATTCATAAATTGATTGGAAAAATAATTAATCATAAATTAAAATATGAATTTAAATTTATATAGGAGAGAAAAAAGAGAGGAACACATTCCTTCATGACAGTATAAGGACTCTTTTGAAACCACGATAATCAATCAATGATGAAAAACCAAAGGTTACATTGCATATTTTTCAAAATGAAGGGTTTTTTTTTTTTTAATCTACCAGTTACGAATAACAGTATACCTCATTAGAAATTTATACTTTCAGGCTGAATTTTTTTCAAAAGACCTTAGCCCATGTTGGAAATGATTCCTCAACTAAGCTTTATTATTCATTTTTTCCTTTTTCTGTGAACCTGATTACAGAACTGATGAAAAATAAATTGAAATGACTAACAATTCAAAAGATCGAGCAAAAGATAATATAAGTATATCAGGAAGGTACTTTTCATTTTTATTTTTGATAAGCTTCAATTGAGAAACATTAGTCTATTCTTTTATTAGAGTTCTTCATTTCAAGTTCGGATTATTTTATAGAAAAGTATGAAGGCAATAGAGCTGTAGAAAAAAACTTTGTTATTTTCAAAAATTTCAAACAAAGTCAGTCAGAATAATGTAAAATTATCTATTAAACCCCCCCCCCCCCCCCAAAAAAAAAAGTTGAGACAATTTAACAATCTACAACTTTAACATTGTCGCACAAACTTAACAGCTTCAATTGAGCTTAAATAATAAGTAGACTGGCAGAGGTTTATTTTCGGCAAAATGCAGTCAGTTTAATTTCAAGAGGAACAAAAGATGAAAACAACTTAACCATTCCCAAGTAAAAATGTTCCATGACTTCATGAAATCAGAGAATTTTGGACGGAAAATTTTCCGTGACCGTGATTTCCCTGTAGCTGGTTTTCGTGATCATGATTTCCCTGAAGCTGGTTTCCGTGGCCATGATTTTCTTGAAACTAGTTTTCATGCTGTAGCAAGAAACTAGCTTACATGGTTTACCGAACCAACAAACCGAAGGAAAAAATGCAGGACTGATTCAATTTCAGGGGCATTTTTGCATTTTACTTCATTTATTGACGGTTTCCAGTGACAAAATTGCATGCAAAAGGAAAATATAATGGGCATGACTCACCAAATTCAACTGATCCTTCATCAAATTAAAACCTGAATAAGACAGCAATGATGCTATTTACGCACACTTCACCACAGCGCACTCACTTTCATTTATTTTCTCATTAAGATTAGAGCTATGCATATTAGAGGTAACTAATTGAACTTCACACCACTTCAAATTTTTTAAAAAATTTTCAGTCACACATAAAATGTTTAGGAAAACTACAAGTACTTTGTTTATTTTCTCTGAATACACTGCAACTTCTCATGATGATGTTGTTTTGAGGCGATTCATGGTGAATTTCTCAAGACCAGATGATTTTTAGTTGCTGCTAATTTCCTATCGGATGACTGCTCAGATGACAAACTGACAGCCATGTCATAGAATAGTAGCCGCTTTCTTAAACTAGAATGTAAGAAATCCAGAGAGAAGGAGCAAGCTGGAGTGCAGGAAGCCCTTCAAAAACCTGAAAAACAGAAAAATAAATAACAGCATTATACAAAGCATTTGAATGGTCATTTGGATGCGGTTGTGGCCATTCAGCTCTTCGACTCTACTCATACTTGATGTGCAAATACCCATTGTAAAAAAAATACCTACATCTCAGGCTGTTTCATTTAGAATGAAATTTTAAAATATTCATAACATTGCAATTTTCTCAAAAACTATAAATCGGTGTAACTTCTCAATTATTAATACCGAAGATTTTATCTTAAAAATTAAATTTGTTTAAGAACTCTCTTGAAACTGAGGATTTTACTTTTTGCCCTGCCTAATGTAAAAAACAGGTACAGAGGAACACATACCAAATTCGAGTTGCCATCAATTTATTTTCAACTATTCTCAGCAAATTTTAAACTGAGGAAAGGTAGGCATCTGAAATCGGACTTTGATTATCTTCTTTTTCCCCTTGGATCCAACACAACGATTGAAATTGTTGAATCATTCAGTTCCCAAAATCTGGGTTAGTGCAATGTTACATGATTTTTCTCATTTATTGAGCTCTTGGAAAAAACAAAAATACTGTTCACTACACTCTAGTTTGTTTGTGAAATATTGGCCCAGCATTAAGTAGAGTAAGAACGGAACCTGAGAGACTATAAACTGGTTCGCTCTGAAGGCTTGGATACTTTCATATCTTTGTCCCTAACGAACAAAGTGTACCTCTACAATGACTGCCGAATAGGGAACCTGGATAATGCACTGGAGTGGTTGTTGCGGGATATAAGTCTAACCTCAATCTCCGTTCCCGCTGCTACAACTACCTTGTGAGCCGTGCATGTAAATGTATAAATGTACACCTCAGTAAATTTTAATTTATTTGGAATGCATTTAAATCTCCTGTTCTTCTAGTATAAAGGAAACCTTCTCTGAAAGAACTTCCAGCAATCGTGATTGCCACACCGGTACTTTTGCACCATACGTAAGCATATAACTTCAACATGCTTGAAAACGTTACGTTGAGTCAATATAGACACCTTCCGCAGACTTCCTGGCAACGGATAGAAACTTTTACTCTTAGGGCTCCTCTCCACCCAACCTTTGAAATTACCTTTTGGATAGACAACATTATGAACACTTCGTTGCGCAAAGGAACCAATGCTGGATAAACTTATTAGGCGCTTTACGTCACCCAAAGCTTAACAGCCAACACAAAGATAAGATACTTAGGTATGGCTATTTGTGAGGAAATATTGAATCCTTGAAAATAAAAGCTTTCACCATTACCAGGATAGGTGCAGGCGGAGGATCCCTAGTTGTATCCAAACATTACAGACTTCCAACGTAAGGCAGCAATTCTAGAGGTACTTAAAGTTCGTCGGTTAAAACACTGGCATATTTCCTAACCTATATGCTGAATAGACTCTTAACTGATAACCTTCAGAGAAAATAAATCAACATCCTGGACAAGAAAACCAACGTTACAGTGAAAAATGGAGCAAAATAAAATGAGGATGGGTATCATGAATTACTAACCTGCAGAGGTGAGGTTTTCTTCTGCCGAAGTGTTGCCTGCAACAACTTCCTGCTGCGGGTGCTGTTTGAGGTTCTTTCAGACATTCTTCGAAAGTAATTAATCGCGATTTACCGCATTTATTGATTTAAGTACACACTTCGCATTTTGCAAATCAAAACTAAGCACCACAGAACCACAGCAGTTATCAGATAGATCAGCAGACGGCTTCTCTTCCTTTGTTATTTCAGGTTAGGCGCAAGAAATAGCGCGAAAACCCCCGCGTCAAAATTCAGAGTAATGAAACGCACAAGTTGGCTTTGCAAATTTTACAGTAGTTTTGCTTCAATTTGAAAAAAAGTCTTTTATTAAATTAAAAATTAATGGTTTATTCAATTTGAACCCATGTTGCGTGTGGAAACTTCAATGTTACCATACTAAAAGGACAAACTTGTTTTTGTGAAGGGAAAAGTATTTTATATTGGTGCAGTTGCACTCACTGAGAAGGTGAATTCAAGCAAAAACATAGCGCCCGGCAACCATTGGTCAATGCCGGCAACAGAGCTGGCATTGTTGAAATGAAGATAGCGCGGGACGTTTAAACTGTGCGTGAGAATAACAATGCTACATTGTGACGATCGGCATTTCTCCTGTTGATGCAGCGTTCTTTTTTTCAACAAATTGGACATTGTAATTATGCCATTTGGCCGTGTGTCTCTCACACTGCAGCCTTTTTGCGATAACAGCTTTTCTATTTACACGCATCATAAGCCGTACAACCATGCTTGACATTGTTATCCTCATCAATCATTTCTCTCCGTGTTGACCAGAAACAATACTCTGGATTCAATCGGATTTTTCCTTGAATCGAAGAGCCGACCTTGTTGATTTAAGCGGATTTCCTTTTGATTCAAATAAGAATCCGGTTGAATCAAGAGTACTTTTTCCTTGTCAATTTTTCTAAGAGTCTGGACTCATGATCCAAGCAACTTTTTTTCCAGTGTTTCCTGGTCCATCCATGATAGCCCCTTAACCTTGGGGCCGTTCGAGTATTTACGTATGCTTTCTAAGAGGTATACGCTTGCCTTACCAAAGCCCACATGGTTAAGTTCAGTCTTACGCAAGCTTCCCACTTTAAAGCAATGCTGCTTTTCAATTCTATGAAAAAATATTTTTTTGTCATCAGCTCCGCAAGAAAACTAATGGCTGAAAATTTTGTCCTCACCAAAACGAGTGAAATAGCACTAATGCAAAATGAAGTCCGAATAATTCTAGCACTAAGTTGGCCCTGTCCAACATCCAACCAAAAGGTAATGCAAATGGCTATTTGGCGGTGATGTTTGCTCCTTAAGTAAGCTGAATATTCTCTGGAGTATGAGTTCTCAACTTACGTCGGGCATCAATAGAGGGAAGTTCGGTCAACTTTTCCCTTCCGTTTTGCATCCTATTTCTCGGAACATATTCCCAAGTCGCTCCTCGTTCAAAGATAAGTACTATCATTTACTCCGTTCGATGACGCGCAAAGGTCGATTTCGATCACAGATGTAGGATTTGCGACGAGTACTTTTAAATGCGAAGGAAGGTCCTGTCTGAAAATTTGTCCCAAACCAACTGTGCCAAAGTGGGCCAATAAATTCCTTTGTGACAATTATTGTGACAGAATGAGTCAAAGGATCGATAACTGTACTATAGTTGCGAGTAGCTATATTTGAGGTGTTGGGAAAAAAATATTTCCAGCAAGGACTAAAACTAGAGGAACGAAAAATTTAATATTCAATTTATTAACACTCTTGGCCCTTAAAAACGTAATATTACACGCAAGAGCGGAGGATACTGTTTTTGTCCATTCTAAGTGAGAAGCACGCTTTTTCAACGCACCGACAACGGTGGAACAAACTTGAAAGTTAAGAGCTTTGGCACTTTTATTCGAGTGCTGCACGGCTGAGGGACCGTCGCGACATCTTCAACCCATCCGCCAAGGTAAGAAGGGGGAAAGTCACTATAAAGGATCCCTAGTCGAGTTTCTGCAAAAAATAATCTCCCTCGGAAGAAATTGTGATAGAGGACAACTTTTTGTGTTTGGAACGATCGGAATTTTCTTTCGAAATGGCTGCTTCCAGCCAAGTGTTTCCTCTGTCGTCGAATCACTCCGTCAACCATATCCTATAGCAAGAAGGTAGGGGAGAATTTTTTTCAATGGGGCCGTTGCGTCATCTTGGACAGGCTCGCTGGAGTTGAGTCACACTACGCATTCGCGCGGGTCAGCCAACTTTAGGGACACCAAAATCCACACGGCCTATCTGTATCTGTGCTCTCTCCTTGGTAATTCTTTCTTATCCGGAGAAAGTAACTTCAGGCATGGGGCCCAAGTCAAAACGCCGTATATCGCCAAAAATAATTTTTGAAGAAAGTTTTGAATGTTTTTCCTTGGAATTTTCAGCATATTCAGATCGAATTACGAATGAAACCCTCTGAAAAATCGGATAAGAAATGTTTACAAATTTTCCGGAAAATTCGTGATTTGTTGAGGGAAATTTGGCAACACTTGATGGCTCATACGGCGTTCTTACTCGGCACAGCAGTATGGTTCTCAGAAGTTTTCGGATCGTCCATCTGAAAACTTGAAATTCAGCTATCCCTAAGTATGGGTCACGCGGGTCGCACATCCGAAGTGCTTTCTTCCCTCATGAATTATTTCCCCCGTCTTTTTTGACGACCAATATTTTCACATTCACGATGAACTGGATTGCATTTTGCAAAAAGGAACCACTAGCATTGCAATGATGCTAAGATTGTGCAACTTCATCTTTTGCAATAAAATTGCGGAAATCGTGAAAAACTATGAAATTTAGATGGTAATTTTTGTCTAAAATTTACAGGTTTTAGCGAGTAAAATAGAAACTATGAATGGATAATCGGGTTTTTCCTCCAAGACAAAAGAAGTTGCACAATCTTAGCAACATTGCAATTCTAGTGGTTCCTTTTTGCAAAATGCAATCCAACTATCAGTAATTCTACTAGGTTTTTATATTTTTTTTCAATTTTTTAATAATTTTTTTCAAAAAAAAGAAGAAAATTCATCAAGTTTGCTTTATTTTTTGTAATTGCGTAAATGTAATTGAATGCCGTGGAGAAATCAGGAAAGGCTGAATCGACGCTCATGGAGCGCGGGCCCCGAAAAAGGCGCCCGTCGGAGCCGCGGCCGAACTCGCGAGGTTGTATACAGGCGGAGTCGGCAGGAGCCCTGATGAAAACGGCATGAATGAAAGCGAGCAGCCGGTGGAAAAAGTTGTGTCGGGCCCGGGTCGGCGGGATCAAAGGCCGCGGCTCGGAAGCGGAAGGTTGAGCCCGAGAAAAGGCCGAGCGGGGCGCGCAGGGCGGGCGCTTCAATTTATCAATGCGGAAAAGGCTACAATAATTAAGACGCGATTACCGGTAGCGCCGGCCAAACCGGGGAGCAACACAAAAAAGCTCTACTCCCCGCCCCGGGGGGTCGCTGTGCCCGACCCCATTCCGACGCCCTATCTCGTCGTCGTGGCGATTTGGCAACACCGGGTTTCCTTCATTTAGACCTATTTCAAATTGGACTGCGTTAAGCAGAAAGGAACCAAGCCACATCAGCTATTGCCAAATTTAACTGGGCGATTTAATTCTTTACGAAGGAACGTTTGTGCGGATTCCTTTGAAAATATTGAGGAATTCGCTTCGTGCTATGCAGAAATTTCACTGAAATTTGCACCAAAATCCGCACAACCGTTTTCATGAAAAACATTAAATTGCCCGATTAGACTTGGTAGTAGCTGATGTGGCTTGGCTCCTTGCTGTTCCCTTTTGGAACTTCTCGGCTTCGTTTTCCCCGCGAAATGGTGTTGACCCACCACCATTTCTCCACCTTGTTCCTTTGTGCTTCATGCGGTCAAATTATTGATTCTTCTCAAGCTCCTGGTCCCTGCTATAGAATCGTTTCATTTCTATAGGTTTAAATGCAAGGTAGATTTACACAGGTATGGACAAGTTGAAAATTTCCCATGAGCCTCAGTACGTGTCACATGACTACGTGACGTAGGTTAAGGGGCCCGTTTTTTAATTAAATTACAATCAAATTAACATTCAAACGTTTGTGCGTTTAAACGTTAAAATTAATATCGCATTATTAAAATTGTGCAAAAAATCACAAAATTTTAACGAACGATAAACCGAACATAATAAATCAAAATAATCAAAACATACAAAATGGCGGAAGTTGAGGGGCCGTTGGAAAGCCAATCAGAGGCCAGTTGTTTAGTTCTGTCCATACCTGTGTAAATCTACCTTGGTTTAAATGGAGAAAAAATTAGCTTGCGCATTGCTGAATCCGTCATTGCTCGTCGTTTTCCGAACCTAATTTACAAGAATTTGTTTTACTGTGAAAAAATAAATGAAATTTCGTTTCATGATATTTTCATAATTATTTTTTCGCGGAATAAATTTCCATCGAAGTTTGCCCCGCACTTTTGTACTTAACAGGAAGAATTAGCGAACCAAAAATCAGCCGTTAAAAACTGCTTTTTGCAGCCCCGAACGGTACTGTTGTTTCCTCAAAAGTTTTTTATAAGATCAGATATTGCAACCACTCCAAGATCAAACATGTAGATTCTGAAGTCGAGCGACTTGGATCGGCTTGAAGCTTTATCTCTAATTTATTGTCTGTTGGTTCGCCTTTGTTCCGAGTTTCATGGCCTATATTTTATTCCGTCTTTGTTTGGAAAATCTTTTACTTGCTCGTTTTCATCTCCCCCTCTCCCATCTCTTGTTATAAAGGGAGGCTCAAAGGGAGATAGCTCTCTTTTGCAATATCTGCGAATACTCTCGTCTAGGGCTTCACTTTCGAGGAACAGTTGTTGGCTTCGATCGGATGGAAGAGCTCGCACTCATTAAATATGTAACGTAAAAATAAACCATATTTCAGCCATTTAAAATGGTCGTTAGGCTTCCGATCTAACTTTAAACCTCGGTTGTATGTAAGTTGATTATAAATCTGTTAGGACACTACTCTGCTTTCATTGACTTACCAACTTTGAGCAAGGTAGAACGTTAATAAATAAAGCAAATATTTTCCTCTTGTAGGCCGGCCCTCAAAATCTTAATGGTTAATATAACTGAATTTACTTTTCTGTTAATGAGCATGGTAAACTCTGGGTAATTCTAGGGTCTGAGAGATTCTGGCTTTAAATTGGGTTATAAAACAACATTACACGGTGTCTGGCTGTGGCGAAAATCTAGAGGCGTCCAGAGACTCCGAAATTGTAGCAACGTCTCTCGTTATGCCGTCATCGCACGCGGTAAAAATTGCAGGCGCCTTCGCGTGCTAAATGTCAGTGCCTGAATGCAACTATTCGTACTCAAGGGATGTCCGTGTTGCATACACAAGAAATTTCAACGCCCTGGCTATTTTAATCGAGGCCTCTAGCCTAGCTGCAGCAACTAACTACTGGCAAAAGATGCTCGCGTCGCGTATACGATCCCTGTGATCATTGAAAACTTTGGAATTCGAATGAGTTGCAGCATCCTTACAGAGTTGTCACATAGTGCGATTTTCGGGAAGTCATGTGAAATCGGGAGGGGGGGGGGAGGCTTCTAAAGACCCCTCGGAAATTCGAAAGGAAAAATTCTCCTCTCTCTCTCGGGTTCAATTTTTCTCGATGGTTTCTCCGAAGGTCGTTGAAGTAGGTGCCCTTTATAACTGAATAGCTGAAAGCTATTTAGTGCCACCCCGTTGCCTTTGCGGAGTTGAGCCGTATCCCTTCCCTGACCACGGTGGGATCGGCTCCCCAGGGACACGAGGGAGCCTGCCAGCCCGACCTTTGATGGGAACGCTCGAAGATTTGGACGGGTTTAGCTGCAACTCAACGCCCAACACCGCGACTCACAATGGGAACCCATGAAAATTTAGCGCCACCCTCTCAATACGGATCGACTTTAAGAATGAGCTCTGCACCTTCCCTCCCTCCCCGCCTTCGAGCAGTTTATGTAGCTTGACGAGCGGTAAAAAGTGGCTTGCGGAAGACTAATAATGTGCGAGTGTGTGGAGTATAACAGTGCTGCCAGTTTTTTTTTATCTTATTAAAAAAAAACAAAATTAAAATAAATCGAACGCCACGAGTAAGTTCGTAAGTAACACTAGAGCTTCCGCTTTCATAGGGCAGCGTTGACTTCTGGCGTCTTACAATGACAATTTCTTACAATGAAAATTTCTCGTGTTTAATGAGTTTTTAATTGATTTATGACCAGTCAATGACTAAATTCTATAATTAACACAATTAACTCATGAAGAATTCTCGCATGAGGTTATGTTTAGTATGTTTTGGTTTGAACCAAGAGTTCGATATTATATCAAATGACGTAGTCACTAAATTAGTTTATTTAGGCGAATTTGGCGCATGATACGATACCTGAAGAATGCAAAACCCAGGTTATTTTTGAAAGTGAACCAGAAATATTTACTGGATAAAAGTCCGCTTGCATCTAGAGTCCAGACTCAACGAAACACTGACCAGATGAAATACTCCTTGATTTTTGCTTGGATTTTTGCCTGAATCAAGAACCAAGTCTCTTAATTTAAGCGGATGTCCTTTTGATTCGAGCAAAAATCCGATTGAATCAGGAGTATTTTTTCTTGTCATTGTTTTTTCAAGAGTCTGGACCGTAGATCCAGGCGGCTTTTTTTCCAATTTTCGTTCCAAATCGCAAAATGTAGATCAGCTGTATTTCGGACCCACACTGGAAACAAAAACAAATTGGATCCAGAGTCCAGACTCTTAAAAACATCGACAAGAAAAAGTACTCTTGATTCAATCAGAATCTAGCTTAAATCAAGAACCAAGCCTCTTAATTCAAGCGGATCTCGTTTTGATTCAAGTAAAAATCCGATTGAATTAAGAGTATTTTTTCTTGTCATTGTTTTCAAGAGTCTGGACTCTACACTGGAAAAAAGCACATTAGATCTAGAGTCCAGACTCTTAAGAACATCCACAAGAATAAGTACTCTTGATTCAATCAGGAATCTAGCTTCAATCAAGAACCAAGCCTCTTCATTTAAGCGGATTTCCTTTTGATTCGATCAAAAATCCGATTGAATCGAGAGTATTTTTTCTTGTCATTGTTTTCAAGAGTCTGGACTCTAGATCCAAGCGGCTTTTTTTTCCAATGTTCGTTCCAAATCGCAAAATGTTCGTTCCAAATCGCAAAATGTAGATCAACTGTATTTCGGACCCAGTCGGCAAGTCGTATCCGCATCTGAGTGATTTTTCCGCAACGTGGCAGCCACGGGGTGGTTGGATGGACAGTTTCCGGGGACCGAAATGTCCTCTTTGTCGAAATAAGTTCCCATCGAAACCGTTCGGGGCGTCCGGGACTGGATGCGAATTTCCCTCTTTCCTGTAAATAAGTTCCCGACGAGAGCACTTCGATCGGATGAAAATCTCCTCGCCCCGGATCCCGGACCCGGGGGTCGAGCGCGGGGTCGGAGCGGGAGCGCCCTGCTCCCTTCAAATAAGCCCTTCGACACTATTTCATTCAACGGCGGATTTTCGGGGCGTTTTTCCATTTTCTCGCTCCCGTGATTACTCCCCTTTGTCGCCGCGCACCTTTCCGGGAAAAAGGGTTTACCGCCGGGGAACTCGGGCACCGAACCAGGCCGTCGCTGAAAATCCAGTGGACCGGGTGAGCAAAGCACTGTGCTGCCGTGCGAAGGAAGAACGCCGTATGAACCTTCAGGCGTTGCCAAATCTCCATTGATACTACTCGGATTTCCTAGTGAATTTATGAGTGTTTCTCTTCCAAGTTTTTCTATAATTTTTTTGTTGCAATTTTACGTATATTTCCTGAAAATTTCAATGGAATATGTTCATAACTTCCTTCGACACTAATTATTTTCTCGAAGGAAATTTGACAACTCTCGAATGTCCATACGGCGTTTTTCCTTAGCACGGCAGTGTGGAGAAACGTCGTATGGAACCTTCAGGCGTTGCCAGATTTATCTTGACTCGGATTTGACTTTATTGAGAAATTTGTGAATGTTTGTTTTCCAATTTTTCGGGAAACATTGCTCGCATATTAATTGATAATATCTGAAAATTTCATGGCAAAAAATGCATGACTTTCTTCCAAAAAAAATTTTTTGAGGGGAAATTTGGCAATATTCAAATGTTCATACGGCGTTTTTCCTCTGCAGGGCAGAGCAGGGATGGCAACGTAAAATTATAAATCCTTACCGTCCTGCAGAACGATGAAACGAGGAAGGGAAAAATCATTCGGAATTATCGAAACTTCTTTCCTCCCCGCCTAGTTCAAGAAAATCTGAACCTGATAAGCGAGATCATATTTTAGTACGATTATGCATGATTGAAAGAACCTTGAAGCACTTGCCCTCCATTGATATTTTATCGATAGTTTTTCTCTGAACTATTCTTTATTTTTGTGGCAAGAATTGTTATTTGTAGGTCATTGGAATCCCGTTATTCAAAGGAGGCAGTTGTAAAATCCTAGCAATCTTCTGATGGCGCCCACAGGTTTTGAATTTTTACTCCTCAATCGTGACAGAGAGTCTCTTTAAACAGTGATGTCCACCAAGAAAAACTGGGTTGTCGCTTTAACAGGAATAGTTCCTATGGTAGTTTACCTAAGACGCCAAGAAGAAACACATGCGTCACTTTGACATTTTTGTGACTTCAACTTTTTTTTTTTCACAATCGGAAAAATTTTAGCATCAACAGTATATTCAGGTCTTCTCAACGTCTGGGCACGGGAAACCTGATTGTATTGCAGGAAACGGTAACATTGATAATAGTTCCAACTGTCTGGTCATCTCAACCACTATTCCTGTGACATCAATAGGGATCCAGTAAAGGGTAACTTAGTTGGACAGTTTGGGACATTTTTCCAAAAGTGCTTGTTATGGTTCCTGACTCACATTTACCAGCGCAGCTTCGCCGATCAATGCGGTGTGTTAAGGTTTTTCACTTGTTTCTCGGGTGAAATTGAATTATGCTCCCTCGGAGGGGTGGAGGGGGGTTAGTTTTTTTTTTTTTTTTATCTCTCCAGACGAAAGTTATCGCTCGATGGCCGGGGTTTGACCGTGCAGCGCGGCGGCCATCCCGACTCGCGATACAGCCGTCAAGCGGGGAATATAAATTAAAGCGGCTTCGCAAGCCGCTCCGACTAACTTTCTTTTAATAGCCTAACTTATAAAACAATTATAGATGGCAGGACTCGCAGGGGGGGGGGGGGGGGGCGGCCGCAGGCTCCGTCTTTCCCTGTCGTGGAAAGCGAGAAACCCTGTTTCGGAACTCCGGGAACGCGGAGACTCGCCGCAGTCGCCTCGGCACCCGGCGCGGTGCGCCTTCATTCCCGCAACCCGCAACAATAATCGCTTCTATCCAGGGTCACCTTTGATAGCGATAATGGTGGGGGGGGGGGGGGGGGTTTGCTTTCCTCGCGGAAGCGCGGAGTAAAGGTGCGTGATCGCACCTCCATCGCAATCAGGTTTTTAAATAGGAAGCAACCAAGTTTTTGGACGGACGAAGGATCTTCTTCTGCCGCGTTGTTTTGTTTTACTGGTGTCTGCGGACGGCGGACGCTGAACGATCTTCTTCTGTAGAATGGAGAATTTGCACGAAAACACTTTACCACTTACTTAATCTGGGACGCCCTAAGCAGAAAATGAGCCAAGCTACATCAGCCATTGCCGAATTGAATTGGGCAATTTCTTTGATTGTTTACTCGAAAACTGTGGTGCGGATTTTCGTGCAAATTACAGTAAATTTTCTGCATGGTAGGTACGAAGCAAGTTCCTCAACACTTTCCAAGTAATCCGCACAAACGTTCTCTTGTAATAAATTAAATTGCCCAGTTAAATTTGGCCGTAGCCGATGTGGCTTGGATCCTTTCTGCTAAACGCGGTCCATATAAGAGTGCTTCATGAGCCAAGTTCTTAGTACTTTTTAAGATATTTTTTTTCTAATGTGGGGAATTCTAGGATATACATTTATAGGTGAGAAAATGTCCTGCCTTTTAACGCCATCATGTAGAAAGGGAGTCAACGTCGCTGGCGTGTTTGTTAGGTTTTTAGGCGGAAATTATTGTACTTGTGACATTATAGCTAGGTGACGTATTTATCAAAACAATAATACGACTATTCGTGTATCCCTGCCGGGCGTTTAGCATAGCTGTGTAACTGAAGGCACTTTTTCGAAATCGGAACCACCCACGACCCCGCTCAGTGAAGCGAAATTCATCGAAGGGCTCCAGCTCGAGTTGGTTCCATCGACTGTAAATTCAGTTGCGATCTTGATAAGGAACCAAGAGGGCGTTAGTTGTTTGTTAGTTCCCATCCGTGAAATGATTCCGCTCGATTCTAAAAAACCTAGGAAGGAACCAAAATCTCATTAAATACTCTTAATCAAATTCTGTAAGTTGAAAATTCGATCATCTTGGTTTAAGTCAGTCTCGAAACGTATTCTAGTTGCAAAACAAAACGTTCTGGCTCAAGCGATTTTTAAAGTCTTGAGCGCTAAACGTCTCGACTTAATTTTCTTGAAACGGTTGAAAAGCGCGTCGGTTTCCCTCCTACCAATGCGATCCAAATGAAGGCCAACTAATCTCCGAAATGCGCATACTGAAGCCGCCTTAAATGCGTGTAGCTAAGCAAGTCATTTGGTTTCGCCCCGTGTATCTCCCTCTCTTAGAGTACGAAGCCAGAATCGAGTACTTTGTTCAGTTCGTGTCCAATTTGTGGCGGCACTGTTCGGATGACCACCCGCACTCATAACCGCAGCATCGCGGTCATTGCGTGCGCTCCTTTCACGGGGGATTCTAATCAAGAAGACCATGTTTTCGCGGGAGTCGGAGAGTGCGGCTGAAAATTCGGATGAGTCTGAAATCAAGGCTTCAAAGAGAAACCTGAAAAGAGCCCAGTCAGAAGTAGTAGAGATATGCAGTTCCAGCCGACAGAAATTCGGAACTCCAGATGCGCGCCATGCATTGAGTTTTGATGGGAGGATAGATTTGCAGCTGTGGCCTTTTTCCTTTTTAGACCTGTGGAGGCAAATGAACACGCATTGCGCGCTCTACTTCAATAATTGTGAGAATGTGGGATTTGAAAGGTTGAAAGGTTAACTTGGTCACGACCACAGGCCAAAACTCAATTATCCGGAAAAATTTCGGAAATTTTCTGGAAAATTATTCCGGAAAAATCTCTGATTTTTTAAAAGAAAAAAAAATCCGGATCTTCTGGAACGTGAAAAACGCTAGAAACCTCATTAATTATCGATGATTATCACTGCATTGACTAAAGAAAGTGCTCCAAGAGCGTATGCTGGAGCTTCCAGGTATACTGAAATTTGTTATTTTCACTGACAATAATCAAGAAATCAAGACATCACAGTTTGGTGGAAAGGTGTGTTTGAATTTGGTTTGATACCTCTCAATGCTCAAACATCCCGCGATTGATACTGTTTTGTATTTAATACAACAACCAAAACTCGTCTGTAACAAGTACAAGGACAAAATTTCTCAAAGTCTGCTGTTTATCCGAAAATATCCGGAATACAAATCTTCCGGTACAATATTCCGAATTACAAATTCACTTTAAGTGCTCTCCAGTTTGCAAATGAAAATAAATCATTCAATTTCAATTCTGCGACATTGAGCTGAAAACTAAACCCTTCGTTAAGGCTCTTGGAGGCTCTCAAGGCAAAGAATCGTAGTCTCTATAATGCTCATTGTGGATTTCAGTTAAGCACAGTGTTATTTTTGTTACATCAACTCAACCTATGTTGATTGATTTGTCTCGTCAGTGAAAAGGGTCTCAACTTTAAAGTGAATGTGTGTATTTATCATTCGATTTTGGAATCAGAAATTCAAAAAAGTTGGCTCGTTAGTTGAAGTGACGCTCGAACCAGTCTACTGCTTTCCACTTCAAACACTTCGCAGAGCATATCAACGCTCCTAAATCCCCTTCAATTTCGTCCGATACCACGCGACCACATAGAAGCTCGATTAGTGGTATCATTCATTTGAACCCAACTGTGACCAAACCCAACTCGCTCTGAAGACTCTTACATATTTTTTCGAAGCCATCTTCTTCGTGCTTGAAGTATCAATGCGGAAGGACGAGTGAGCTATCAAATTAAGTGATTTGGAAGGGGGACTCGGTGTCCGAAAGTAACTTACGATGTGCAACAAAAAATGAGAAGTAGAATTATGACGATCCAAAAATACCTCAATTTTGTTTTTTTATTATTACGAAATGCTTGCAAGCAGAAATATACATACAGCAGCTCATGAATCTGATTTGGTTTTAAGTTTGTTTGAGTAGATTATGAAGACGAAATGTGCATTCATAATTAGTACCTCTCTTATTACTCGTCACTACACTTGTTATCACGAAAAGTGGAGGAATTGTTGAATGAAGTTTTCCGCTCGGACCATTTTCTCAAAAATTCATTCCTGGAGTCAACAAACTTGGCAATCTGAAGCAAATTGAACGAGGTAGATATTATTGAGCACGGTTAAAAATTTGTGCATCCTCGTATCTTAATTCGTACATTAGCATTCAGGTAGAGTTGGGACAGCACTGAATTTGAACCATTGTTGGACGGACGTGGAGGTGTGAGGCGGAGTACGGCTCAGAGGGAGTTAGAAGTGTAAATACTTAATTGAAACGTCTGGGTAGCGGCAACACGAACGCATAAGCGGGTTGCAAAGGTAAATTAGAGGGGGTGGAGAAGGTGGGCGAGGGGTATGAGAATAGGAATGGGTGAAAAAATTGTGACACGCAGTGCCGAGACGCGAGGCAGTGTTGTCATCGTTAGTCTGTTGAATTGTGTTATTTATCGACGGTTCAAGCCGAAAAGCGCATATCGATGGCCAAGGAACAATAGACTGTTCGATCGGATTCCTTTGTTAAGCAAAAACAAACATATCCTAATGTACCCATTTTGTGTGAGATAATTATGTTACTCTAATACTATTTAGTCAATGACTGGTCATAAATCAAGTAGGGACTCGTTAACACGAGTTAGTTCGATTGAAAGAAACACTTGGATGCATTTTACCAACATGGCGCGAATCAGAAGACAAGGTTATGTGTTTGTTCACACACAATTTATTGAACCATGACGTAGCCACTAAATCACTTCTTAATGCCTAATCTGTAAACTGACGATTTTGTAGGACGAAGAAAAAACTTGACGATTTTGTAATTTGAAGGTTTGGTACGAAATTGCTTGTACATTACGGCGTTCCTTTGTGAAATTGGGGAAAAAACTGAAAACACCGGCTTGCATTTTTTATGCCTTAGACTGCGGCAAAGGCGCTAACTCGTTTTCCCAAAATTTTCTGTCAGGCGGTATTGTTTCTTAGCCCTCGATTCTTTAAATGCAACATTATATAATCTCCCATTACACTCCTATGAATATGAAGTTTATTACCCGACT
Organism: Bemisia tabaci; assembly: GCF_918797505.1. Taxonomy (NCBI): domain Eukaryota; kingdom Metazoa; phylum Arthropoda; class Insecta; order Hemiptera; family Aleyrodidae; genus Bemisia; species Bemisia tabaci. The sequence goes on along the minus strand of NC_092793.1, from coordinate 20,171,110 downwards.
TAGCACTTGGCTTATACAGGGTGTCCCAAAAGTCTAGTCCACCCCCTCTAAAGTTTTACTTGATTCATATTTTGAACCGAAACTTTGGCTAGGTTTATAGAATTTCAGGTAGCCCAAAAGTAGTTTATAAAGCTCCATGAACATGTCCAAAGTTTCGGTTCAAAATATGAATCGGGTATAATTTTATAGGGGATGGTAATGTTTTCATAGCGGTGAAATACTGAAAAACAGCCTCCTCATTAAAATAATCACTCTTTTAGATTGCAAACTTATTCTATAGGGTTCATTCCAACACTGGAAAAAAAACACATTGGATCTAGAGTCCAGACTCTTGAAAACATTGACAAGAAACAGGACTCTTGATTCAATCAGATTTAAGCTTAAATCGAAAGGAAATCCGCTCAACTTGAGAGGCTTGGTTCTTGATTTAAGCTTAAATCTGATTGAATCAAGAGTATTTTTTCTTGTCGATGTTTTTAAGAGTCTGGACTCTAGATCCGATGTGTTTTTTTTTTCCAGTGAATCAAATATTCGTAGATTAATCGTCTAAATTCTTGTACCCATTACAAGAATTCTCGTACCTATTAGAAGAATGAATTTTAAGCTTTAGTGGACCAAGCAAGGTTCCTTTTCTCGCGTGCGGTCACATTTTTCTCCGGTAAATATGCAGTTGCATCACCTCTACCCCGAGCACTGCTCTTATTATGCAGATGAATATGCAGTAAGCCTTTCAAAGTGTTAAAGTCTCCAAGTCGGCGATTTGGCTTCCCCGGGGTGGAGATGAAAGGACCGGCGCGCGTAATAAAATGAAATTAAAAGTATATTATGGCCAGAGGAGTCTTGCGCGAGTTCATTTGGCGAACCCCCCACCGCCCGCGCCCTTTTCCGCCGGACTGCCGTGCGGGCTTTTTCTGATGCGCTTTTATTTATGTAGGTGCCGTTTATATCCGGATGCGTCGCTTTATTCATTCCCCGACACATCGTCGCCTAATTTAGCGGAAACTATTCATTTTCCCCTCTTCTATTATCGTTTTTCAGTGCAGTCCGGCAGCACCGACTCGCCGTTGAAAGAGAGGCGAGATGCGGGTGTAAGGCGCAGGGCTCTCCTTTTTAAGTGTATAATAATTTATTTTTATAAAAGATATATTTGCGCAATTGCCTCCGCAGCCGGGAGCCAGACTCGTTACGGGCTTCCTTACTTTTCAATCCCATCGCAGAGCCACGAAACGGCCTGAAACTTTCACAATCCAGCCTAATGAGTCTCCGTGTTTTAATTCGCAGTTTTCGGAATTATATTGTGCTTTTGTGTTCGGTTTTACATTGGTGTTCCTTAAATACGTTTGATTTTGCAAGGCTCTCAAATAGCAGGTGCGAATAGAAAAAAAGTGCGTTCGGTTTACGTAGGTGTTTCTTAAGTATATTTTATTTTGCAAGTCTTTCAAATGTGCCAGGTGCCAATGAAAGGGGTCACACATTGAATGCGTGAAAGAACAGGTGCGTAAGACATTTCTGTATGCTTCGCACTGACATTGTCCTACTTTATTGAAATTTGTTCAGTTAAATACTGTTTATAAATCAAATACAAGCCTCCTTCCACATCAGGATCCGACGCATTGCATCTAATGGATTCGTACAGCATCTAATTTTAAGTACATTTTGCAATAAGCAACTACTATCGCTGGCTTTCCCATGAAAGCACTTTTCTCCATAAAGAAACTGATGATTGAGATACTAAGATATGTTGTTCCTGAACTGAGCTGGAAATAGCAGAGCTTTATTGCGAATTGTACCTCATTCAGAACTGAAGAAACTGGAGTCCAAAAAGAGAGAATGGACACTGAGCCCCATGGCTGCTGCTTAGGGTCCATGAATGGTGGAGGCTACGGATAGGAAGATGGTTGTCGCCAACTTTTGACACTGATCACACCCGCTGCACTTGTTGCCAACTCAGCCTTGAAAAAAATCTAAGCGGCAAGGATTTGTTTCTATGTAATGCTCAACAATGGGTAAATGAATTATTATAGGCATGTTTCATTTTAGTAAAATCTGTCAATGGATCAAGATACCGAGGGACTGAAGGGACCTGACGTGTACCTGACGATTAGGGAGGGGTGGGCGTCAACTTCAAGCTAAACCTAACGTCAACATAAAATCGGCGTTGAACGCCCTTTTTAAGAACAGTCCGATCGAAAAAGGCGTGGTTCCTTGAGTTACAAGAGGTGCTCACAAGAAGCGCCCTACTTTTAGTGGCTAAGACTAACATGCATCTCTGACGTGGATGAAAAGGGGGAGGTTAGAAAAATCGCAAGGTGTCTACCGTCAGTAAAAACCCAAAAATATCAGGAAAATGTCAGAAAAATCGGTCATGGATCAGCAAAATCTGAGTGCTTCAAGCATTTTTCAAACGTTAGTCATTCAACAATTTCATTGCAAATAATCGCATTTTGCGAAATGATTCGCAAATGTCGTAAAATTGGCAGCCTTTTTCAGCCCCAGGAGCTACATGACCCGATCAAACCGAACCTCCAAATTTTCGAGTTGTCCATACTCTCCCTCTAAGGTACTCTACCTGGAACTAGAGCTCTGTCGCATCCATTGACATCGCTTGCGTACCCAACGACGAATTTTTGAAATACTCTCCAAGTTTCCTTTCAGTTCATTGTCGACGCGACAACGCCGCCCGCGAGTAAATTTACGGTGTGTCCCGACCTCAAGCCCCGATTAAACCACGTGTGCAATGATTTATTCGCCCCCACCTCACCGCACACCCCCCTTCGATTTCCCACCGGCGGAGCCCCCCCCCCCCCCCCTCGTGACTTTTAATGCCGGCGTCTTAATACACCGGTCGCTGTTAGTTTTCTTCAATTAAGATACTCCTCTGTCCCTCGTCGCAGCGATCCACCGCGATTCTCAATTGAATCGCACCCCGAACCTCGGGCTTATTTAATTATATTTATTATCCGCCATTCCACCCTTTGCGGTGGAGCCAGGATCGCGGGGCGTCGGGGTTGATATGTTAATTAAATTCATTGCACTCCCGGCTTCCTCGGAAGAATGTATCGCGCGCGGTTATTTCCAGTTCGCGGAAGTGGATGATCCGTTCACGAGTTGCCGATCGTGCCGCTTGCAGGCGCTTGAAATCATTTGATTTTCCCTCCGACTTTTTATGTACGACAGGTGTTCGATGGGCCATTTATGTACAGTAAGGAATAAAGGTTCTCAACACTGGAAAAAATACACATTGGATCCAGAGTCTAGATTCTTGAAAACGTTTACAAGAGAAAATACTCTTGATTCAGTTAGATTTTAGCTTAAATCAAGAACCCAGCCTCCTAATTTGAACGGATCTCCTTTTGATTTAAGCTAAATCTGATTGAATCAAGAGTCTTTTTTCTTGTCAATGTTTTCAAGAGTCTGGACTCCAGATCCGATGTGTTTTTTTTTCCAGTGAGGTGTTCGATGGACCGTTTATGTACAGTAAGGAATGAAGGTGCTCAAGACATGTTTTCTCGTCGAAAGTCTATGCAAAACGCATCGGGTTTTTTTTTAAAAAGGATCGGAGGACCCTGCAATGGAAATCAAGAAATTCAACGCCGGCGAGCAAATGTTAGTGCAGGTTTTCCGGCGATCCGGACAATCTTGAAATTCAGGGAATTTACGGCTACCCGGAAAAGTCGAGGAAATTTGCAAGTAGCGCTTCGGCTCAGTAGCGTAATTTAAAAAAAAATGAAAATGGAAGTTTAGTTCTAAGGTCTGAGAAAGTCAGGGAATCGGAACTTTGGAGTCAGGGAAATCATAACATTCAAGGAGGGTCCGGGAATCGGAATATTACGGAATTCTTAAAATCAGGGTTTTTATTTGATATGATGTTGTTTACGACCTCCTGAGTAAAGTGGAAGTGAAAAGGAAATTTGCAGTATTTTTAGAGCAATTCGTAGTTTAATCGGTTTTTACTCCTCAGAAAATCTCATTTATCTGTATATCTTGTCGGCAACATACCCATTTGAAATCACAGGTTGTCACCTGGTATCAGATTCCTTTGTAGTTATTATTTTCGGCTTTGGGCACCTCTCCTCTTGTGCTTTTCAGGAAGTGTGCGAAAGTTGTCGTCATAATACCACTCGAGGGTATGAATAGTGGCACTCTTGAAATTCTAGATCAAGCGCAACGCTGGCACACAGCGGCGCAAGGGCGTATCTCAATTTTCTTTTGAGCCCTGGAAAGTGAGGAGTTGTACGGAAGGTTGGAATCATCCGAAAACGGAGATGCGCTTTCGAGTCGGAGGAGCGGACGACAAGTGCCTCGACACAGGATGCTCCTCGAAAGTTTCCCAACTGTATACGCGGACAAAAGCATTGTTATCAAGTTTCGTAGCTCAGTTCGAGTGCAGAGTGACACTGAGCTTCGCTTAAAATAAAGAATGTAAAACTTCATCGAGGAACCGTTTGTCGACCAAGTCGCCACATTTTGGAGTGCATACGGCAAGAATCGTACGATTCTTGCCTGATACTCTGCGTGTCAAAAATTGACGACTACACCGATAACCGTCTTCCCAGTTGGCTCATACAATGCTGTTTCTTTTTCCTGGAAGTTTTTCTGCCGTTTTTGTATTCGCCTTGATGCCTCATAGGGTGCATTCCTCTTGTTTTGTTCGGATAATTTCTTAAGAGAAAAATATAACTGTAGGCTGTACTGATGTGGAACACTTACAAGGTTCCGAATGTAAATCAGTTTTGAAAAGTCCTCGATAAACGCTCGATCCAGATTCCATCTAGTAGCGATCACTGTAAAAAAAAAAAAAAAAAAAAAAAAAAAAAAAAAAAAAAAAACATTGAATCTAGAGTTCAGACTCTTGAAAACATTGACAAGAAAAAATACTCTTGTTTCAATCAGATTTAAGCTTGATTGAATCAAGAGTATTTTTTCTTGTCGATGTTTTTAAGAGTCTGGACTCTAGATCCAATGTGTTTTTTTTCCAGTGATTCTTATAGAAAGTTGGCAACACCGCTTTTCCCTCGCGAGGCCTCCCCTAAAATCGATAGCTATCGATAATTTTACATAAACTTAAATGGGCGAAACCCGGTGTTGCCAGCTCTGAAGAATATTCCCGCGCCATTCCTATCCCTCGTGCATGGAGGAAAAGCCCCCGGGCACACCGAGGAGCCGATCGTTGACCCGGAAGGGCGGGGGAGGGGGGCCCATACGCGAGACGCTCCCCGATCAAATAACGAATACCGGGCGCAAATCGAAAGAGATAGTCATCAACCCTAATCCTCGTCCCCGCGGAGGAGCGCAAGTCGAAGCCCCGCCGACCGAGGGGTATAACTCCCCTCGTCGTTGAGCCCTCGAACGCGTGGAGCCTTACGGACGGTAGGGCTCACGTAGGGGTGCGGTTGGGCGGTTTTGTCGGCGGAGCGACGAAATATATTAGGAGCCGCAGCTTATTGGTACTTACGGGTCGCTCCGGGCCACGAGCCCGATCTCTTTGATTCCGATAACCCCCTCCACCCCCGCCCCGCCCTCCCCTCGGCGATCAACCGCGAATAGTCAAGCGGGCCCGAATCCGTAATTAGACCCGCGGATGAAAACTCATTATGATAATGAAAACGAGATTAAAATATCTATTTCGGGCGGGAATCGCGCGCGACTTGGGTTGACACATCGGCCGGTAAACCCGTGGTATTAGGACCGGGGTCGGGGTGCTTGCCGCTTTGGTTGTGTGGGTTGTGCTCGGCATAGACTGAGATTGGAAGTGTCATGGATAATACAAATTTTAAAGTTCACGGGTAAACTCCGTATAATTTTCCCGTGAAATTTCACTGTATGGAATTTTTCTTACGAAATTACAGCACACTGGAAAAAAAACACATTGGATCTTGAGTCCAGACTCTTGATTACATCGAAAAGAAAAAATACTCCTGATTCAATTAGATTTAAGCTTAAATCAAAAGGAAATCCGCCCAAATTAAGAGGCTTGGTTCTTGATTTAAGCAAAAATCCGATTGAATCAAGAATATTTTTTCTTGTCGCTGTTTTTAAGAGTCTGGACTCTAGATCCAATGTGTTTTTTTTCCAGTGCAACTATCGAAATTTAACGAGAAATTTCAAGGGCGATCTTTAGATAGATAAGCCGACTCGTGTTGCGCGTAATAGCGGTGGGTTATAAGCTACTAGTTCTTTCGGAAAACCACTTTTATTATTTTTAATGCTGCTCAGGCTTTGCATACTTGAAGAGGTTTCGCATAGTGCAAATTGAAACTCATGTCTGTGATTTTTGACGAACACTCTCCACGATTTTACAAATTTTCTTTTGAAAATATGTATGTATTTGTGTGTAATTCAATTAAAAACCTTTATAAAGACGGATGAGTTCAGCAGCAGTTTTACTGATGCTAAAACCTTCTATCGTTTGCGAGGTTTTACAACGAATGTAGTACACGAAGAATATTATTTTGTGGAGCATACCCATGCCCTCCGATTTTCTCTCGGAGAAAAATCCATTAGTATGCACAATCTTGGCAGCATTGCAAATAATATACGTGGTCATTCAAAAGAATTATTCAATTCAAAAACATATCGGGCCCTCGAAAATGAGAAAGTACATTAATACCTGCCGGCATCAATGGGGTGCTTGTTATACGCCATGGAACGTGTGCACGCACACCCAATAACGTAGAGTTGCTCAGCCAACTGTGTAGGCGCGATGCGACGCGACGCGACGCCAAACATAATAATCTCGCCGAACCCGATACGATAATGGTGAAGGAAATCTTCCTCTCATTCCCTTTGACGTCCGTGTTCATGCATAGTATCGTTTTGGTGATAAGAGATGCGTTGCTCAACTCATCAGTGCCGCACAAAAACACTCGATGACCGTTGAATCATAAGAAGAGACTTGCTAAACTTTGACGTACTATCATCCGTTTTCGAAGATGGCTGCCTAAAGAGTTTCCCAACACTGTTATACCTTGTTCTCAATTTATCCAATTTCTTAAAATATCCTGGGATCTCATAACTTTTCTCAGAAATTATTATTTTATCCGGAGCAGTTTGGCAACGATAGGATGCTCATAAGGTACATTTTAACTCCATGAGTTCGGTGGGGTATGAGCTATATTATGAGGACTTACTCACTTATCAATGACGATAAAATGTACAGAGGTAACCAGTCTAGTTTACAAAAGATAGAAATCAACCAATAATGGGAAGGAAACATACCTATATTTTAATTATTACTCCAATAATTAGTGTAAGTCTTTCAGAGTATGTTATATCAAACAAGTGGAATATTATAAAAGCAATTACGAGTTTCGACAAAAATACTTGGATAATACAGTACTTTATTATTCTTTCTAATCTATTTTTATTTCTTTTTACGTCAATTTTGTCCTTTCAATTACTCTCGGAGTTGAAAAGTTTTTAAATGCGCAAGTTAAATTAGCCTCCAATCAGAAATAAAACCGACGTATGTATCTATATTTTTTTAACGTTAAACCATGATCGAGTATTTTGGAGGAGGAACGGGGGAAGTAAGCGACTTTAATGCGTTTCATTGAATAGAAGGATACTGCCCGGGGCCTATAAATTTAATCGTTAATTTATCAGAAGTTCCCTTGTATGAGAAGATTAACCGGGTAGCATGGAGAAACATATGGGGAAGCGATCCAGTTTTATCGCCCAAGTTTCCTCGCACGGGCTCAGAACTTATAACGGGGTATGAGCTTTAGTGTTTTTGATTCTACGGTGTGTGTTTGTGCTTCGTCTCTTGTTTTCGAGCTACTGCATTGAACCCACAGACCCACAAATCCAATCCACGGCGGATTTAGTTTAAAGTTTCACTAGATATTTGCTCCGATAAGATAGTTTATTAGATGTTTAATTCTTGTCGTGCTGACCTGAAGTGGCCAGGTCTAGTGACCTGATTTCTATTTCTGTTTTTCTGTTCGAATTTATAAATGTCCTCTCAGTTGGATGTGATTCCTGTATGCAACAGACCTATTCCAAAAAAAGTGTATTTTCTTAAATTGATAGCGTAAGTAGCCCAGGGAGATGTATAAAATATGTACCACATTTTGCAATTATAAACTACAATTTCTGGCCCATCCATAAAGTCCCTTTCTGCATAGAGAAACTAGCGACACACGTGTTCTTTCTGAAATAAACCAGAAATAGTAGTCCCTTATTGCAAAGTGTAGTCCAAATGCTAATCGAATGGAAGCGCAGAAAGCATAGTCGGTAAAAGCTTTTTGTGCTGTTTTGAAACGTGACGCTAATGCACATTTGCATTGTAAATCAAGGCAATTAAACTATGAAGTTTGTTTTAATACGTTCTTCTGTGCCTTTCTCGTCGCTCAGTTTTTGAAACGATCCACAAATGGATTTCCCCCCTTCCTCCCTCCACACAAAAGCATTAATTTAGTTTCTGTCGTATATAGTCTAACAAATGATTTCTCCTCTTTGTTACAGGTAAGAATCATAACTTGTCTGCAAATTTCGTGCAATGGGCGAATTAGCATGTAAGTAAGAACATTTTTTCGTATCCACGGGAGTATTAACATAAGGTAAAGACAGGGTGAGAAATAAAACACCCATGTTATGTTTTCTTATACATCTCATTGTTAGTCTCTAGTCGAACGATGTGCATGTTTTCGAAGACTGATTGGATCAGCTCCGTACTTAGGTTCCGTTTTTTATTTGTTAGCGGGAATTTTATATTTGCTGATTTTAACATGAGCCAGAAACCCTGGTTTCTCGCTTTCAACCCCATTGTGGAATCTTCAAAAATGTTGAAAGTGGTCGTATTTAAAGTTTTGACAAGGGACCATATTTCTTTTATTTTTTAACTCTGGCCTTCTCAGTAATCCATTCCAGAGAGGCGCTTCCAATGGACCAATAGATAGCGCAAGAAACTAAGCTTCTACAATTACACATGCATATTCGATACAACAAGATCTCATGTGAATCGCAATGGCCCGATAAGAAGTGTCCAGCTTCAATTCCGAAGTGAGAAATCCTAATGTGCATAGGGTGGCCCACAAAAAATGAATTTCGGAAATTTATAGCCGTAACCTCCTAAATCGGTTACATCGGTTGTTCAAAAACACGGAAAATGAAATTTGGGGTCAATCGGACAACCCGACGCGGAGTTGCCATTTATCCCCGCAAAAATAGCGAATTTTTACTGTTTTTCAGTAATTTTTCGCTCCCAAAAAATAAAGTCGGAGGGGTCTGCAAATTAAACAGAGGGCAAAATTAGTTCATGAACTACACCCTAGTGAAATTTTGGACCCCCTCCATGCTTTTGACCCGACGCGCGGTTGCCACTTTCACGCATGAAAATAGCGAATTTTTTACTGTTTTTGATGATTTTTCCCTCTCGGTAAATTAACGTTACAGATGCCTAAATTGTAATCAGAGTGTGGAATTAGTAGCTAAGATGCTCCCAATGCTCCCCTTCTGATAATTTTGACACGCTGCGACGTTGCCATTTTTCTGAGCAAAATCGTGAATTTCGACTTATTTCAATATCATCTCTCTAGACCTAAAAAAAAACTCAGGAGCCATCGAAAAAGTGCGCCAAAACACGGTGATTATACCATGAGTTGCTTTTTTGAAAATTTGGACCCTGTAAAATGTTTTACTCGGCGTGAAGTTACCTTACTGCCTGACCGGTCAGGCAGTCAACCGTCTTAGATTTCGAAAGTCTCAAGATAACATTTTTGGCAATTTCTGCCATTTTGGATTTTTGAATTTTAAAAATTTGAGTTGATATTCAAGTTCATCGTTAAAAAAAAAATCTCTGACACCATGACGGTGACAGTCAAATTTCTCACGTCAGTGCGCCTTCAATTACATTTGATACCGTGCAATACTTTCGTGGTGGAATAGTTGCATTGGCGCCTACAAACCTAACAGGGATACTGCATGCATTGCGCAATGAGTGAAGTATCCCTGTTATGTTTGTAGGTGCCAATACAACTATTCCACCACGATAGTATTGCACAGTATCCAATGTAATTGAAGGCGCATTAACGTATGAAAATTGACTATTACCGTCAACCACTGTTTGCCAAGTGGTAACTTCACGCCGAGTAAAACATTTTACAGGGTCCAAATTTTCAAAAAAGCAACTCATGGTATAATCACCGTGTTTTGGCGCACTTTTTCGATGGCTCCTGAGTTTTTTTTTTTTAGGTCTAGAGAGATGATATTGAAATAAGTCGAAATTCACGATTTTGCTCAGAAAAATGGCAACGTCGCAGCGTGTCAAAATTATCAGAAGGGGAGCATTGGGAGCATCTTAGCTACTAATTCCACACTCTGATTACAATTTAGGCATCTGTAACGTTAATTTACCGAGAGGGAAAAATCATCAAAAACAGTAAAAAATTCGCTATTTTCATGCGTGAAAGTGGCAACCGCGCGTCGGGTCAAAAGCATGGAGGGGGTCCAAAATTTCACTAGGGTGTAGTTCATGAACTAATTTTGCCCTCTGTTTAATTTGCAGACCCCTCCGACTTTATTTTTTGGGAGCGAAAAATTACTGAAAAACAGTAAAAATTCGCTATTTTTGCGGGGATAAATGGCAACTCCGCGTCGGGTTGTCCGATTGACCCCAAATTTCATTTTCCGTGTTTTTGAACAACTGATGTAACCGATTTAGGAGGTTACGGCTATAAATTTCCGAAATTCATTTTTTGTGGGCCACCCTATGTGCAACCACTCTAATTTCAGTGTCTCCCCGATGGAGTAAGTTGCTGAGCATACTGAGATTTTCTCGATAAATTTACCGATATCGCGTAACGGAGTAGAAAGGATTTTTCTTCCGTAATCTAAGAACCCTGAGGAGGAAAACACGATTTTTTTCCCGAGGCTTCGATATAGGAAACGGCGGCACTGGGAGAAGGCCTGGCTCGGTCCCAGTTACGAAGGGTCTTTTCGTTCTGGCAAAAGGGACGAGGGATCGTCAAAGGCCAATAAAGCCAAGACTTGGACGCTGTGGCCGCGAGGGAGGAAAGCCAGAGAGCATTTGCACCTGACATCAATGACATCATCGATGCCATTATCCTCGGTAAACACCGGAATTACGCTCATGAAAGGCGTGTAAAATATTGACGCGGAGTTTCGACCAAGTCTCGGCTTACGGCCGCGCGGTGTTGCACGGAACCTCGTTTTCCTTTGTCCGAGCGGAGCCGGGTGAAAAGGAAAATTCCCCTGATAAGTCGAGGGAAACCCAGGGGAGATAATAGATTTCATACAGTTGATAAAAGGGAAGAAAAATGTAGTGGCCTTAACAGTGTTAGGAAACAAGTACACTAAATTTGATCAATTCATGAAAATTAGTCGGGGAAAAGTCAAGAAGAGGACCTAAAGACAGCAGGCTGATAGACAATATTCTGATCAACCATACAATAATTTTGACTTGATAGAGCAGTGTTCCTTTCTTGCCCTGTGCTGTCCTTAGTGTAAACAACGTGCAATAGCTAAGCCAACAATGAAAAAAAGGTCTCTTGGATCCTGAATCCAGACTCTTAAACAGTTTGACAAGAATAAATACTCTTGATTCAATCTGATTTTTGCTTGAATTGAGCCAAGCGATTTCCTTTTGATTCTAACAAAAATCCGATTGAATCAAGAGTATTTTTTCTCGTCTTCTTTAAGTGTCTAGTCCCAGGATCCAATAGACGTTTTTCGACAGTGAAAGCGCAGAGATTCTCAAAATTTGCTTTCTTTGACCTGGCAGCGCTCATAAAATTTCAAGTCTCCATCTCAATTTCTTCACAAGTTACAAGGATAAAGCCTGGTCTTGTAACCCCCAGAAATCACCCTAACAGCGGGCTGATTATTGAACTTGGTAGACAAAGCAATAGGCATGGAGATACAGGGAGCCTGTTGGTTGAAACGTATGGTCGTTATAGACTAAATGGAGAAAATGATAGTCTACTAATAGGGGCTCTGGCGGGTTGCCGTCAGTTTGTCTATAACTTACCCCATTTCTCCACTGCAACCACCGGCTTCCACAAACATGATCGTTTTATTTCTTGTTTGCTATGCTTGTCGATCGCTTTGTCAATGAATTTCTTAATCAGCCCGCAGGTCGTAGTGCGGGACTTTTCGATCATTCTGTATCGTGTAATGCTTAGAATCGCGCCTTGTCTAGTGGTCCATTTACCCATCGAAATACGACTTCACTATTAGGGTAAACGACCCATTGGAAAACCAAATCCACGAGCTCGCTTCCGAAGCCCGACTCGCGTTTAAAGACAAAATGCATCCGAAAGACATTAGCCCTGTGAATCGGAGCGTTTAGAAGTCGGACTTCGCGGAAATCAATTTCGAGTTTGCAGGAGCCCGACCCCCGACCCGGGTCCTGACGGACTGTAAATTTCCCCCGGGACCGGCCGCAGCCCCGGAGTGCATGAAATAAGAGGCGGAGGCGTTATCGGCCAAATCGCGAAAACTGGCAGGTTCCACTGACCTAATTTCCTCGCGTGGGAGGAGGCGGAGGGGGTCGCCTACCCCGTCGCCAGTAACTCACCCTCGCACTCGGGCCGAGTGGCGATTTAGGTTTGAGATTATGTCCGTGCGGCCTCAAGTATCAGTTTATCATCCGGCTTTCGAGTCGTCCCGTCCTTTCAAATCGTTGACCGCCTAAATGACCACCCTCGGAAGCACGCCCGCTCATTTTCCGCGCCGGCCGCGCTTTTCTTTTCGGTTGTTTGCTCTTGTTCTCCGAACTTGTTCGCCACGCTTCACGAGAAAATTGGGCCCCGAAATAAGCGAAGACGTGATTTTACAGACCTCGCTTTGATATCTTCCCTGTAAAGGAGCGTTCATATATCGTCGCCCCTCTGACGTAAGGGCGTATCTCGATTTTCACGTGAACCCTGTTGTCCATATAACACCATGTTTTCCAGGGCTCATGTCAGAATCGAGATACGCTCTTACGTCAGAGGAGTGACGATATTACGTAACGTACTCTCTCGGAATTTTTGACCTCCCTCTCTCACCACTTGTCACGCTTCGTCAAATTGAGCGTCCGGTTTGTGGGATCGAAGATTTCGATCGAACCGAATTGCACACAGCAGTTCGATTACATTCATCAAACGTTCGCTCCTGCTCAACGAAGGTGCAGTATTTCTCATCACGACAGATTTTGAAGTGTTCATACTGGCTTACTCACTTAAAATAAGATGGGAAAAACTTGCAACGTCACAAATTCAGGACTGCAAGTTTTTTACCTCAAAGTTCGTAATGAGAAAATGTGCAACTGCACAAAAGTTAGAGTGCACGTTTATCGATACCTCCCGCCATCAAGTCGAAACGTCAATGCTGAAGGCGCTGTGAGCAACTATTCCACCACAGAGGTATTGCACAGTATCATGCTCAATTGAAGGCGCACTAACGTATGTAAATTGACCGTTGTCATTTACCACCGTGTAGCGGTGCTGCGCCGCGCATGATTTGCACGTATGTTGATTTTTTTTTTTTCTAATGACGACTTTTTTCGAATTTTCTTTTTGACATATTTTTCGGTTCATTTTGCATCGCTTTTTCCTAGTTGGACTAGTTGCTCCGATTTGTTGCAAAGCGGAGCGGTGAGCGCGAAGCGCACGCGATCTCGTTACGAGAATGATTAACGAACGCCTTTCCGGCGGCGGCGACCGAAACGCCCCGATCACGCAGCGACATTCGGCGCGCCCCACCGCTCGACTCGGCTCGGCTGTCGTCTTGGGCGCCCCGTTAATTACTCATCGGGAGCGTGAAAAATCCACGGACCCGCGTGGAAAGTCGCGCTCCGCGGCGGGGAAGTTGAGGAATTCGTCGGGGTGTCGGCCCGTCGGGTATGAGAATGCCGCACATTGGGTCGAGTCAATCCGAAAGGTCGGAAATGAAGTTTTTGTCTAGATCTGCCCATTTCGATGTTTATTTAGTCACATTTTAAATTTCAAGATATGTTTCTAGTTGACAATTTTATGAGAAAACCAATGCGGCCACTTTTAGAACCTCTAAGTTTTGTGCAAACGGAGTTATAAGCCAGGGTGTCTACAAGTCCGGAATTTCCGTATAGTCCGGAAATAGTACTGATTTTTCAAGGGCGGACCGGAAGTACTGGAAAAGTGCGGAATTACTCAAGAAGGTCCGAAATTTTTGTCATTTTTGTCGCAATTTGAGCAAGGAATTCAAATTTTTGAAATGTTTTGAATTTCGTCAATTGGAGATACTGAAAAAGTACTTAATTTTTCTGTTGACGAGGCACTAAATTTCTTGGGAATGTACTGAAAAAGTACTGTAAAAGTACTGAATTTTGGCCAGCCTGTTTTAGTAGACACCCTGTAAGCGTTTAAAGTCTTCAATGTTTAAGTCCGACCTCTCCTATCGACTCAAACCACTGTGTGCCGTATCCAACTCGCCGTGTCTCCAGCCGAGGGATTGACGCCGTCAACCCCTTCACAATAGGTTGCCGAGTTAATTCACTGCTAGTCAATTGAAGAACGGTAGAGTACCTAAATTTTTCGTTCATCTGAAGTCGCAATGTTGGTTCGTGTCAGATCGTGTTCTTGGGCTAACGTTTTTCGACACCGAGACAATGCTTGTACCGTGACAGCCTGCGTTACTGACAGTAACGTAGCAAGACGTTTTTCGCGGGGGTGGGCTACGGTCAAAAATCGCTTTTAAGGGCCCGAGGGAAAACAATAGGGGTGCAAAAACGTGTGTGAAATTAGAAAGATCCCTAATACAATGTTTTGAAATGAGAAAGCCGGCAAACTGACGTTTTTAGTGCAAAATTGCTGTGTAAATTACTTGTTTTTCTGTAACATCGCGGCAGTTAATTGATACCCACGGAGCCGTAAAAACAAGTCATCATTTTGAAATTTCTGAGGTGAGAGGTGTTTTCTAAATGGGAAGGCTATGAATTTTGTACACTCCTGGTCAACAATGACCTAAAATAATGAGAAATGACCTTTTTTGGGAATAATTTCCCGTCACAGGGAGAGGGGTCTGGGGTGGAAAGGGGGGGGGGGGTAAATACGGGAGCCAACCAGAATTCGATTCCTATGTTTTGACCGTAAGTGAAAAGAGACTGTACGAGAGTTTTTCAGCGGAAAAAATCGGAGGAAATTTTTGAGTTGGTCGATACTTAGGGAGATTTTTCCGCTCGACATTGGCTGGGCACCCTGGTTCTTGGTAGCGCTACGCAGTTTTTACGTAGAATTCACTTTTGCAGACACGGCTCGTGTCTGCTCTCGAAGCGACAGGTTCATTTACGGTCGGCCCCTGGTGAATCGAGTCATCAATTTTTCTCCGGCAAGCGGCGCACAGTGAACCGAGTCAATAGAAGAAATCGGACAAAATTTTGAAACTTCAAAAGCTCGTAACTCCATTATTACGCAACGTAGAGATCTTCAAAACGGTATGATTGGTCTCTTCGTAAAATTCACTTGAGGAGGCATCCCTCAAACTTTGAAATCTCACTATAAATAAACGTCTAAATTTGCAATTTTAGGAAAAAAATTCATGTCCGACCTATCCCATTGACTGGATCCACCGTGCGGCCGCGGTCCCTAGTGCCAAGTCGACGTCCGCGCGTCCGTTCGTCACGTCCACCCCAGACCCCGGTGCATTTTCGCATCCCCGTCCCGAACGCCTTTTTCGCCCACCTCACCTCGCCTCGCCTCCCGTCGCTCCAGCGATAATTTATCATGAGCGTTGGCATATTTAATTTCACGGCGCGTCAATCAATCCCCCGCATGCTTGCCCGCACAAACACCCCCCCCCTCCTCCTCCTCCCCCCCCCCCGCCACTACCGCACAGTGGACAGGGTTTATCAGGTCTGAAAAATCGGAAATGGGCCTCTAGGCAAACTCTGAAATGGACGGAAATGTCACACGCTGGAAAAAAAAAAAACACACTGGATCTAGAGTCCAGACTCTTTAAAACGTCGACAAGAAAAAATACTCTTGATTCAATCAGATTTAAGCTTAAATCAAGAACCCAGTCTCTTAATTTGAGCGGATTTCTTTTTGATTTAAGCTTAAATCTGATTGAATATTTTTTCTTGTCAATGTTTTCAAGAGTCTGGACTGTAGATCCAAAGTGTTTTTTTGTTTTTTCAGTGCATGCTGTCTTCGCAAAAGCTCACGTGGAGAACGATTCACTCAATGGGAAGTTCCGGAATCGACTCCTGACCAAGATATCAACAAGTGAGTTTATCACAGATCAAATTGACGTTAGAGTACACAGACATACAGGGTGATCCAAAAGTCCCTTCCACCCCCTCTAACTTTTTACCTAATTGAGGTAAAGATTTGAAACTTGGGGGATATTCCTAGGTCAAAGGGAGCTACTTTTTGACCCCCCTAAAATTTTCAGGGGGCCAAAAAGTAGCTCCCTTTGACCTAGGAATATCCCCCAAGTTTCAAATCTTTACCTCAATTAGGTAAAAAGTTAGAGGGGGTGGAAGGGACTTTTGGATCACCCTGTATGACGTCGTTTGTATTTTTGTCAATCCACCAATTTTAATTCGGAACACTGATCTTGTGAAGGTATTTATTTTCAGACTTCTCGTTGTGTAATTCGTTTTCCCTCTGAAGTTTTAAAGAGAAAACGTGTTGATTAGTACTTTAATTCATGCCTTGTCCAGGCAGGGAATTCATGAGGTCAGGGGATTCCGGGAAACGTCAGGGAACTTTATATGGAGGGACTGAAAATTCGAAAAATCATGAAATTTGAAGAAAACGTCTGCGCTGTCCTCACAATCAAACTGCGCCTCAAGAGTCGATGTTGTCGATGTTCAATGCTCTGAGTTATGCTCTAGATAGTGAACAGAGAAATAATTTCTAATGAGGAATTAAAATTATAGTTAATCGAATGAGTAATGCCTGAAGTATAAATATTTGCACATTTCTGTCATTTGCAGTGGAATGAATGCCGATGATCTTTCATTTTCAGCACTATACGTGCTAATTTTCAAATCGTCAAAAAGTCAGAGAATGATGATTATTTTGACCAGGAAAAATGAGGGAATTTTATCCCGCGAAGACTGAACACACGTGGCTCGAGTCAAGAGGTTGAGCAATGGTGCGGAAACTTAGTTAGCTTAGCTTCGTTAATACCCACTCATTATCAGTATGAAATTTTATCTAGTGTAAAAGGACGCCCTCGAGATGAAAGAACCCTTTACCAACCTCAATCACGAGGGCCCCTAAATCAAGAAATTTTCGGCTCTATTTGTGAAAATCTCTTTTTTCGAAAAATTGGAAGATAAATATTAACAAGTTTCTCGGAAAATCTATGTTTTTGGCACACTGGAAAAAAAAAACACATTGGATCTAGAGTCCAGGCTCTTGAAAACATTATTGACAAGAAAAAATACTCTTGATTCAATCAGATTGTTGCTTAAATCAAAAGGAAATCCGCTCAAATTAAGAGGCTTGGTTCTTGATTTAAGCAAAAATCCGATTAAATCAAGAGTATTTTTTCTTGTCGATGTTTTTAAGAGTCTGGACTCTAGATCCAATGTGTTTTTATTTCCAGTGCAACGGCCGACGGTACATACTGCGTTTTCCCTTAGCACAGCAGTACAGTTTAGTTCACAATAAATGGCGAGGGATGCTGAAAAAATTTAATATCTCGGTTAGTTAATACCGTGTTTTTAACGTGTCATCTCCCGATTGATTCAGCACGGCGCCGCGAGATAACTATTTTAGCTTTTACACAATGCGGATTGCATACCTAGTATTTCGAAGGCATTTCAATCGTTGAGAGTCCGAGCTCTTCCAATGGCTCGCTCCACCGTGCGCCGCCGCCGACGAGTAAGTGAAACGCTTTCCATGTGAAGTGTCAGCGCGGATACCCTCATCCCCCATCCCTCGGCACCACCGAAGGGACGGCGTGCCAGCTCTCAGTTTTACTCATCCACGAGCCGGACCCCCATCCCTTTATCAGGCTTCTTGCCTCTTTTGGTCGGTTTCAATCTCGTTAGTTCTCATACTCATACTCATACTCTCACGATAGTAAAAAAAAAAAAGGAAATATAAAATGGGCATTATGATAGGAGGGGTGCGAGAGGGTGGAAACTGAGCAAGAGAAAAAAAAATTAGTAGAGATCAGAGATCGGAAGTCGAAGATCTCGTGTCAAATTAGGTCCTCAGCTTTTTCTTACTGAGGCTCTTCAGATTATAACATACCTTTTTTAGTGAAACATTTGACTATTTTTTGTATTGAATTATCAGGAGTATTTTTTCAAAGTTCATCCAGTAATATTGAAATTTTACAGAAGAAATATTCACAATTTAACCAAAAACACAAGAAGATGGGAAACTAAGGCTACCAATCACAATGCCCGGGACGTTTCCCGGGGTTGAAACCACACCGAAACGCCCCCTGCATTTTGGTTGTGTTGAGCCTTAGTTTCCCTTTTTCTTGTGTTTTCGGTTAAAGTGTGAATATTTTTTCTGTAAAATTTCAGTACCACTGGATGAACGTTGAAAAAGTACTCCTAACGATTCAGTAAAAAAATAGTCAAATTTTCCCTAAAAAGGTATGATATAATCTGAACAGCCTCAGTAAGAAAAAGTCGAAGACCTAGAAGAAGTTTCGTTTTGTGTACCATTCTTATTCAAAAAAAAAATATTTATTTCATAGGAATGAATTTGGAAAAATTTGAACGCCTATGCGGCGTTTTTTCCGTACACTGGAAAAAAAAACACATTGGATCAAGAGTCCAGACTTGAAAACATTGACAAGAAAAAGGACGCTTGATTCAATCAGATTTAAGCTTAAATCAAAAGGAAATCCGCTCAAATTATGAGGCTTGGTTCTCGATTTAAGCTTAGATCTGATTGAATCAAGAGTATTTTTTCTTATCGATGTTTTTAAGAGTCTGGACTCTAGATACAATGTGTTTTTATTTTTCCAGTGTAGCATGTTAGAACAATAGGACATCGAACTCCACAGGCAGGCGGCGCCCAAGATCCCAAGCCATGCAAGCACAATCAAATCCAACCCAAATACACATTTCAAACGATACGCTAGGAGGGGGGGGGGGGGGGGGGGGTCGGGGCCTCATTCATCCGAATTAGCCACTGAATTAGCATCATTTGCACGTTCCGAGCAGCCGGCCCACGATGCCTGCAGGCCCACGCCCCCGGGTCTCAAGCAGTGTTTGCAGAGCCTATAACCAATTAACCCGCCGGTCCCAATTAATTTGCCGGGTCGCTTTAAATATTTCACAGTTCCGATCGCGGCGCCCCCCAGAGCTCCAACCGCCGCGCTACCGCGCGCCCCCTGCGGTCGCCCCCGAGTATTTGATCAACCACCCCCCCCCCCCCCACTATCGTTTGGGGAAGGAGTCGTGAATGCGTGATTGTTCCCAATTCGGGCCAAACAAGTTGGGCTGCTCGGCAATCCGAAGTTAGACCTACATCGCAGGGGATGATCTCGCCTGTCTCTCCTCCGCCGCGAGGAGGCGGAGAAATTTCTTAAAATTAATGAGCATGAAATTTTTCTCGAGATATTTCCGGAATTTTCAGAAATTTATGTCAGAATTTCATGTGAAAATACATTTATGAATGGAGTACAAAAATTGTATAACTGAGAATTAGATGCCGACGATCTAAGTTTCTTGCAGTTATAAGCGGGTTACATACCTAGCCCCTGAAAAATATGTTTCAGAAAATGTCCTTAATTTTCTAAGTTTCATAGGTTCTTAAAATTTCCGGAAGTATTTCACGAAAATGTCCAATGATTCATAGCTTTCTTGCGCTTCATGCCACCCTGAGAGTGACTGGGGTTTTCCTACGTGGTACAATGGTATCACCGTTAATGTCACGCTTGTATTGACGTGAAGAAGTGAATAACGCTTCATCGGCTCGCCTGCAATCCTAACTTTAGGCAAAAGGACCTCTCACAATCAGTCAATATAAATATAAATTACAGTAAGTCTCAACCCAAATCCAAAATTGTAATCCCGCTCTACGAGCTTATTCCAGAAGTTTTTGTTACAATCAGCGAGCTCAGCATAATATTTTAATGAAAATACCTACACTGGAAAAAAAAACACATTGGATCTTGAGTCCAGACTCTTGAAAACATTGACAAGAAAAAATACTCTTGATTCAACCGGATTTTTGCTTGAATCAAAACGAAATCCGCTTAAAGTAAGAGGCTTGGTTCTTGATTTAAGCTAAATTCTGATTGAATCAAGAGTACTTTTTCTTGTCGATGTTTTTAAGAGTCTGGACTCTAGATCCAATGTGGAGGAATAGTCGCTTGCAAGGAAAATTCGTCGCTCCCCTGGCGTAAGGGCGTATCCCGGTGAGCTCCAGAAAGCATGGCTTTATACGTGGAACAGGGCTCTCGTGGAAATTGAGATACGCCCCTGCCCCTACGTTAGAAGGGCGACGAGGCGTTCACCCGCAGAACGGGAGCTTACATATTAGATAGCCTACCGGCGTACGGCCCGGCAAGAAGGGATGATTTAAAAGGCGAGGCGCATATTCGTCCGGGGCCATAAACCGGAGGACCGGGGGGCCAGGGAACCGGGGCGCCGCGCAACAACAAAGATTAACCGGGGGGGGGAGGGGGGAGTTGAGCCCCGTGACGTGGACGACCGCGCGGCGCGGTGTGGCGTGTAATCCCGCGAGTACGTGAGAACCGGGCCGCAGCGGTAAATCTGTCTTAACACCTGGCTAAGACAGCCGAGTCCCCCGAACGAGCCCTTTGTCCCGCGGGCCGAGCCCAAGTTGCCGACCAACTTGGTCCAAACTGAGACGCGCCGCGCCGGGGTTAGTTCGCAGAGTTTGTCGACAATGTTATGGAGAACTAGCGCGCAGCGAGGATGCCCAATGCTTGAGTCCCTTTATACTGAGAGTCAAGACAATGTGAATCCATTTCTGATTGGTTCCCGTATTTTAGGCCTTCACAGTGTCAGAAACGGGAATAAAGATTAAATTTTCACCGATTGCGAAGATTATAATCTGGAATGGACCAGGGAATTACAGGTTCGGCAAGGAACAAACGGAATGAGAGAAGGAACGGAGAGAGGAATTTGAGAATGGGCCGATCAAAAATTACGAAAATCGTTCAATTTGTGTTTTCCCAATTTCAAAATCTTTATTCCCGTTTGTGACTCCATGAGGGGGTGTTGTCTTGACCCTCCGTATAAAAGGACTCTACCCAATGCTATGTTTGACTATGATCGGAATTTACGCCGAAGGAAGGATTTGGGCCTTGGAAAAACCCGCCGGTGCTCTTTAAGCTCGAAAAAACTGTCGCGGTAGCGAAGCGATCCGCAACTCTCAAATTTGCTCCATTTCCTTTAAAATTCCTCTTATCTGTACTGAAAAGGAGTCCTGTAATAAAACCGTAAGCATGCAAAAATTGACGATGTTTCAGACAAAACAGCCGTAAGGAGCATCATTCCACTAGAAAGGCAAAAAGATACTTTAAGCGTACTTCAAGGTAGAATGGCGCCTTTTTATTTTTTTTATTTCTATTCTTGAAATGTGTGATTTGTGTGTCAAAAAAGTAACCACAATAGCATATCTACGCAATATATTGAAGCTTTTTGGAAGAAGATCTGAATGGAAACCTCTTCTTATTATTTCATTTGATTTTTCATAGGTTTTTTTTAAATAGTACATTTCTGGCTGACTACACGACCCTATTAAATGCCAAAAATGAGGAATTTCAGTTTCGGAAGAAGACCTGAAAACACCCCCTTTTTAATCTGCACCCTGAAACCCACACGGAAGCCTCCGGCAATTGGATTAACAATAGTACTAATGTAACCTGCCGTAAATCCCATAAAAGTCTACTTTCTAACGCTCTTGGTTCCTTTTTTTTAACCTCCTCGTTGGATAAATGCTATTTAGAGTGAGCCTTAGCCACCGGTTGAAGTGTCGGCTTTTTGTCACTCGGGCACAAGTCCCTCCGCCGCGGAGCTCACATCGAGTTAATTGCGCTCAATAAAAACGCAATTTTACGCCCCGTGCTCCCCGGAACTTTACTCCCGCCTCCCGCTCCACGCGCCAACGCTCAGTGGGAAAAGCCTAGGTATAACTCGAACAGCGTTAGATGGTCACACGGAATTTTGTCCACGTAAAATTTTACGTATTATAGTAAATTTCCATCGACACAGACTCTCTCGCTGAGGGTCGTATTCGTATTCCCTCCCTAAAGAGCTTTGTTCCGCAGGAGGCCCTGTATGCAGGGTTCTCACAATCGGGACAATCGGGAAATGTCAGGGAAACTTTAAAAGTCAGGGAAAATGACGGAAGTGTCCGGGAAAAATCAACAATGGGTTTGACGTTTCAAACAACAAATTTTGCCTGAAAACTATTTCAAATTATGTCTTTTAAACGATCTGGCATATCTTTGATGGAGATGTTGCATGTGTGAGGAATTTGGGATTTGACTACTGATTCTTATGTAAATGTTCGCGAGAAACACGATGGTGCCACTGGTTTTCTCTGATTTCAACTCCCAAGCTCAAAAAAAGCTCTAAAGTTGAGGCCAAAATGGAGGGGATATCCCACGCTATCCTAAGAGTCCACCTCTACATCAAGACAAACTCTCCATGCAAAGATAGGGAGCAAATACATTAGCAGTGATGCCGTGTTTTCAGTTTTGGAGTCCCCAAATAAAGTAGTAGGCCTGTCAATGTATTTGCTCCCTATCTTTGCATGGAGAGTTTGTCTTGATGTAGATGTGGACTCTCAGGATAGTTTGGGATATCCCCTCCATTTTGGCCTCAACTTGAGAGCTTTTTTTGAGCTTGGGAGTTGATTTCAGAGAAAACCAGTGGCACCATCGTGTTTCTTGCGAACTTTTACGTAAGAATCAACACTCAAATCGCAAAATCCTCACACATGGAACATCTCCATTGTCAGGGAATTTTACCAAAATGTGCGAGGGAAATCAGGGAAATGTCAGAAAATTTCTTTTTCTAAATTCTATGGCAACCATTTTGTGATTAAGGGAGGCTCGTGGGGATTCATCAAAAAGCATCATAAAACGGACTGATTTGGAAAATTTGAGCGAAATTAAGCAGCATAACTTCGGATATGAATCCTGCCGAAGGATTAGAATCATTTTTCACTGCTAAAATGTCAAAATACGGAACCCATCGGCATCGTTGAATTGAATCTTTCCCGGCTGCTCCCGATGCAACCCTGTGAGCGGAAGATATTAGCAATTCTAAATAACGTAACCTCGCGGAAGGCACCGCCCACCCACCCTACTTACCTGTCCACCGTCCCACTCGAGGAAGAAGCGCTCTTTTTCGCGCAAGTGGACGCAACTCAATATCTGGACCGGACCAGACCAAACAAAGCCCCCGGGCCCGGAGACAAATTAATGCAGCTCTAAGCCTTCTGGTGGCTCGCAGCCCCCCCCCCCCCCCCCCCCACCAAATGCATCTAGCACCTTCCAACGATCGAGGGCCCATTAAAGGACGCCTCTCGCAACGTCTGTAGTCTGCATGCCCATGCAGCTTCGAGGGTTTGAATACTGAGCAGATCTCGTGATTTTAAATTGTGATGCTCCCTTCGTTAGGTTTTAGAGCTTTTGCCTGTTATTCGCAGTTTTTTTTATGTGTTATCGAAGAGGTGGGGAACGAATAAAGTAAACAGCGTCGTGAGTGTTCGAACCCTTTCGACGCGTTTTTATCGATCTAGTAATTCAAACAAACTCCAGTTAATGGGACTGCAGGTTTGTCTCAACAATCAACAGTATACTGCGCACGAATAAGCAATCTTTCTCTGGTGTGCCCCAAGAGCAATATAACTTTTCCAGCATTTGATAGTGAGCGGTCAAATATTTTAATCAGCTACAATGAATTACAATCGTGAAATATTAATCGCATGTCAGGATGCCTATTCTGAAGAATTTACTCTCGATTTCAAAGCGGATTCAATTTCCACGAAAATTCATGAATTGAAAACGTTTTAAACTTTCTCAGAAAGGTCCGAAATTTAAAATTTTCTCGGAGAGGTCGGAGGGTCGAATCACCCAAAATAGTGTCCCTCGCCTGGCTAAAGCTTGCACGAAACAGGAGAATTTCTCCGATTCCAAAATTAGACAAAAATGCTAAGTATTATTAATTTCAATGTTCCTTCGTTCTAACTTCCTGGTGTTGTGGGTGTACGGTGGAAATATTTGTATGAAATCTGCAATCTCCTACGCCTAGAGAAAGCAAAAAGAAAATGTAGTAATTTTTGCAACTCAACTCACTAATGTCATTTCTCTTCATCACTTGATCTTCTACCATAGCTCTCTCATTATCACCACAGATCTGGGTCAATGTGTTTTACGAGGCTTGCAGTGGCGTAACGGGCGCCCCCGCAGACCCTGCTATGCAGGGGGGCCCAAGCGCCTAGGGGGCCCTCGCGGCCCTCGGCCGCCGGAATTTTTTTTCTCTCTCTCTCTTTGATGCTTAGCTTTGGTTTCAAACTGTGGGCCTTTACTTACCGAGATGGCCCTTCTTCTGCTGATTTTTATCGTTAGCTCAGGGTTTTTCATACTTCTTTTGGACTGTTTCTAACTTTTTTTTTGCGGGAGGGCCCCTGCCTTCCAATGTCCACTCAGTGATTACTAAACATTTTCTCGATTCTTGGGCCTGTATGGGCCCTTCTGTAGATCCTTGGGCCTGGGCTGGGCCCCCGCCACCCTTTAGATCCTTGATCCTTTAGGGGCCCCATTTAATCGGGTACGGGATCCGGGACGGTGAGGTGAGAGGCATTCCAAGTCCAAGTCCGAGATTTGAAATGTCTCGGGCCAAAAAACGGGAAGGGGTGAGGGAAGTAGGGGGGCAGAAGGGGGGATGATTTTGGAATTTTATAGACAGGGGGGGGGGGGCCTAGAAAAAATTTTGCAGGGGGGCCCAGCGGAAGTCCGTTACGCCACTGGAGGCTTGAGCATAGATTTTAATTTTTTATTTTATTTTCAACACAATTTTTCAACACGGTGGAATGTGCACTCGGAAAATACCGATGGTAGTGACGGAACAAAATGATGGCAAGGCGGAAGGGTTGCGTGTCTAGCGCTTCGCCGAGGGACGGGTCTCTGACAGGGGGATGAAAAATTCATTTTCTTTTAAAATGTCTGCTAATGATCCAAATGCCTCCCGGCTAATTGGAATAGCGGAATACCGCGTTCGCACCAAAAATCCGCAAGTAATTTTGGTGGCTGGAACGGTGACGGCGCTGTTGCCAAATTTTATTCACTCCCACTACTTCTTGAATTGATATTATCGCGAAATTTGGCACCTACGCGTGACGAGCGGTTTTCAACTTTTTCTTCTCTCACGGGTAGGCGGGCCGTAGTGGATTTCATCTGCCGAACGTAGTACGCGAGTATCAAGGTGATTCGATGGACGCCATGTTTTGTGTCAGAAAGGCATGCGATTTATCGCATCAATTGGTTCCATTCTTTCAGCTAGTCGTCATTTTCCTCAAATTGGGATCGCAATTCTGTTGTCAGGAGACTTTCAAGCACTCACTTACCAATTTAAACAAAGAAATTCAACGTAATAAAGGCGTGGTTCTTTTAGAGAGAAAATGTAGCATTCGATATTGATATCGAAACTGCACTCGAATGCGATGTTTTCTCTCTAAAAAACCACGCCTTTATTACGTTGAATTTCTTTGTCAAAATTGCTGAGTGAGTGCTTTGGTCTCCTGACAACAGAATGGACCACTAGACAAGGCACGAATTCAAGCATTCTGATACATGTTTCTTAATCAAAATTTCACGTAGAACACGATTCGCGCAACGAAAATTACTGAAACTAACTCCTGACGAAGATATTAACATTTTTATTTCACATTGGTTACGCGGATTTTGAACTGCCCGCTCACAAGAAACTCAAAGCTCTGAGTCAAATCGCGCACTACAACAGTTTCAGCAAGCCTCTCAATCGAGCACTGTTCATTTCCCACCATGTGTTGTTCAAATTATAAGTAACTTGCTATAGCTGAGCCAAAGCATCAAAATTGTGGTTGTCAGATTTTCATATCGCAGAGACTGTCACGATAATATTTCAACGCGCGATGTGAATCACGTAGAGCATTGAGTTTTATTGAGCGGGTGGTTTGAATTCACGCATCAGGAATCATTAAATATCTTCGTAAGGAGTTGGTTTCGGTAATTTTTGTTATGCGCATCGTGTTCTACGTGAAATTTTGGTTAAAAAACATGTATCAGAATGCTTAAATTCGTACCTTGTCTAGTGGTCCATTGCGAGCTCAAAATTCGAGAAAAACGACGTATAGCTGAATAAATGGAACCAATTTATGCGATATATCGCATGCCGTTCTGACACAAAATATGGCGTCCATCGAATCACCTTTAACGCAAGTAGGTACTCTCATGAATTTGTTTTACGTATATTTGTATGTTACGTATTACATTACACATATTACGTATGTTAAACGTATATTTAAACGGCCACAAGAGTGGTTTAAATCTGCCAGTGCAGACAGACTCTCTTTTCCGGTGGTCCTCAAACTCTGCGGCCGGAACGCAAGGCAGGTCTGGGCCGTACGAAAGCTTTTCGACGTGAAATTGATTTTGGAAAATTGCCAATTGTGGAGGAGAGCCGACGCCCCGCTCCCGCGAGTTCGAGCAGGAATCAGCTGTTACTTTCCTTAAGAATTGCCTTCCCCCCCCCCCCGCGCCCCTTCCTCGCACCCTCCCTCCCCGTTGCGTTCCTTACTGGACCCTTTCGGTTCCTGAAACTGCAGGAGCGTCCCGCTGTTCGACGTTGCCCGCTTTGATTCATCAGTCTTTTTTTAATTAACGCCCTGAGATTGACACGCGGAATCTTCGGGGCTTCAGCTGCAGCACGAGAGGGCTGAGGAGGCTTAATTTATCAACCGCTCAACATCTCCTCCACACTGGAAAAAAAAAAAAAAAAACACATTGGATCTTGAGTCCAGACTCTTAAAAACATCGACAAGAAAAAGTACTCTTGATTCGATCAGAATCTAGCTTAAATCAAGAACCAAGCCTCTTAATTTGAGCGGATTTCCTTTTGATTTAAGCTCAAATCTGATTGAATCAAGAGTCCTTTTTCTTGTCAATGTTTTCTAGAGTCTGGACTCTAGATTCAATGTATTTTTTTTCCAGTGCACCCTTATTTCTCTTGTGCTTTTCGTGTAAGGCGAAGGTGTTCAGTACAAGCGGGTACAGCGCGTCCTATCCGGCATGGCTGTCCTCATCTCAAAAATTATGATTAGACGTTGGAAATTCTTACGTAACTTCTTTCTGACAATTATTTTGTATTTATTTTTTTTTACCTACCCTAACAAGGAAAATTTAGTTTTTCCAAACCTGCGAAAATTCAATTGTTACATCCTGCAAACTCCGCGATTCTTAACATCGGAGGAGCTCTTGAAAGTACGAGTTAGTACCGTTTGGGGTATTTGGTTGTATCGAGCTTCTTTCAACCAGATAGAATTGATAAGTATATTGCATTAATCAGCAAAGCAATACTGGAATTTGTCTAGGAAAGACCTCCAGGCGTTTCGTGTGTGTATACGATGATGGAAATCACTCGCAATATCATAGAAGCCGATATTATTTCGAATTAAAATCCACTTGCTCAAGTGAGGAGTTTGCGAATCTCATTTAAAGACCTAAAATAAACACATACATATTGAATAAAATCATCAACGTTTTGCGCGCTCAAAAACGACTACATTGTTGCCGAAACTGGTAATATCCAACCTACTTTTCGTTCTTGCTTACCGTCACTTTTCTTTCAATTTATTAGCGAAGCCTGCAACAATTGTGTCCACACTATTCCGTTATTTCTAAACTCTTATCATGGAATTAAAGTACGTCAGAAAGATTAATGCATTTTTCTTGTTTTTCTTTTTTTCGAAACGTGCGAAAGGAAAATGTCAATTTTGGTCGCTCCCCCTAGTTGAAGATAAGCATGGGAAGGGATACGGATTTTCTTCGAAAATTTGGAGTTGGTACATTTTGCACTTGAATTATTTAAACAGCCGGTCGTTTGAAGTGAGGGTACGGGTAGGGGGGTACGAAAATCCGGACTTGGGGGTGGGGGGGGTGGCAGGGAGCGCTTAAAGGAGGCTGATAAGGGGGGGGGGCGCACGCTAATCACGAGCTCGAGCTAAATTGTTTCAGAATAAAGTAAGTTGTTTCGGATAAAATTCATTTTCTATTCTGAAGACTACGGGCGAGTTTGCGCGCTCACGTGTTGTGCTAATCGAGAGATGGTCATTGTTGCCAGTTTTATAGCTGCTTCCCATAATCTTCCGGCATGAAAAATTAATCTAATCCGAACGTGAACTAAATAACGGAAGCTAGTTGTTGACAGTTATTAGCAAAACCTCGTATGGCACATGAAGTATCATACAGTTAAGCGAAAGAAAAATTGGAGTTAAAACTCGAAGACCAAAATATATGTTTGTAAATTTTATTCGAAATGATTTATAATTAAGAACTAAAGAACTATTATCGTAAACGGTTATTACCTATTTTTGACACCCTTCATTTTTCCTACAATATCCAATTTTACTAATTTTTTTGTTTGTTTTTCTGTTTCAGGTAAGGAAACAACACTTTTCAAAATACCATGATATTGTGGTGAGTCAACTTAGACGGTTTTGAAATGTACTAAAATATTGCATGGTAGCACACATTTATTACACTTTGGCGCTGTTACGTCTAATTCGGTACATTTTATAGATCTTGCCCGGCTATCCTCCCTTTATTGTAAAAATTATTCTCATTTTAGTAAAAGAGTTACTTACGGGAGTCAACACTTAAATTGCCCCAATGATGCCTAGAGATGTGTTCATTTATCGGGCATCACTTGGCGAATTTTATTTGAGATTTATGCTCAACAAGTTGCGTGTCAATCATCATGAGGCGAAAACTAGCGTTGACCTCCGAACTTCACTTCACCACCGCTCGATTACACTGGTTTATAATCCCCCTTTTTCTTAAAATTGCATAAACTTGGCAGCGATGGAAACCCAGGCATGCTTCGGAGGGCTGAGAATATTCACGAAGGTAAAGATGTTTGACAATTCGACCCGAAAACTGAAAATTAAGTATTCAGCCACAATTTCCCATTGCTCAAATACCGACACGAAACGAATGTTGAATAATATAGAAGCCCTTACCGCGCTTTATCCCTTAGTTGGCGATGTAGAATTGATAAATCAGTGGTTTTGCGGTAAGGGAACGTCCCAGTATTACGTAACGTTTTCACGGAAAAAGGAGCTTTGAATTAGATTCCTATTGAATCAAAAGAAATGGAGGATCATATCCAAGTGTTAGGCAACGATTCCAGTTAAAGAAACAACGTGATTCGTCTACTATTTTTGGAGAATATTTTGTCAAAAAATCCAAAATTGACCTCCGGTTTGCTCGAAGGTAAATATTGAACTCGATCCATGGAATTTTCGTCTTTTTGCGAAACGTAACCCGAGATTGCATTGCTAGGGACGAGGGGTCAAAAACCTAATTTGGACCGTATTTCAACCCCGAAATATCCGAGCGGGGGATATAGTATGGAGCGCACAGATGTTCCTCTGAACCGTATTTCAATCTTTATGATGACGACTTCCGCGAAAACGTTCCTGAGCATTTAGAATTCGCTATCATGGGGACTGATGTGCTCTCTGAATGTGACCTCGCTGCACGGTTACCAGTTCACGCGACAAAATGTGGATATTTTACATGGCGTTAAACGGGGGAAATACTAATATTTCAGCACAATCTAGCAACCATGCTTTCCAAATTATATCCTTTTTCGGTGATCATAATATGCTCCGAATGAACTGTCGCTCTACCATTTCCACTATTCAGAAGTACAAAATTGCAGAAACTTATTAAGCACAAATCTCTGATGCCGTCGCCGTATATACGTTCTGCAAGACACGCTCAGAACGCTCTGATTCTCAGTTGAATTAGATTTTACAATAAAGAAGCACTAATTCTGGATTAATCTAGGAAAAAAACACAAGTGCCATTAATTTCCACAATGGATACTGCAATGGATAAGTCAGATATAGCGGTTCTTAATTGCAAAATGAAGTCCAGTCATACTAATCATAACAAATGCACCATTCATCACAGTGGTTTTTTTTAAAAAAAAGGCGTCAAAAATGTACCGAATACCGGTTTATAGGGGGTAAAATACATTGTACGTGTACTGGAGACTAAGCGATTCACTAGTAAACAATCGCCGTAAACTTTTTTATGACTGGACTTCATTTTGCACTAAGGAACCTCTATTTCTGACTCATCAATTGAAGTATCCATCGAGGAAACTAACGGCACATACTTTTTTTTCCTGAATTAAGCCAGATACGGTGCTTATTTATTGCAACATCTAGTCGAACTAACAATAAGAATCAGAAGGTTCTGTTCGTGGTTGCCAAATTTCTCGTGATAAAATATTTATTTTGGAAGTTATTTGTAAGTATTTTTTCTTGGAATGTTAAGATACGTCAGATTGAATTCCTCCAAGTAAAACTTTCGGAAAAATAGGAAGGAAAACTTTCTCATATTTTCCAAAAATTTCGAATTGGATTAAGGCAATTTTGGCAACGTCTGAAGGCTTACACGGCGTTCTTCCTTAAAACGGCAGCAATAAGCTTCGAATTCCGTCTCTAAAGGTATTGAAAAACCGCTAGATTTTTCCGTCGTAGGGTTCCTTAATTTTTTTTTTAGAAAGAACTTGAGAAGTGCTGTCAACAGGGTGTCTACAAGTCTGGAATTTCCGGAAAGTCCGGATATAGTACAGATTTTTTAAAGGCGGTCCGGAAGTGTTGAAAAAGTGTAGAAATTCCACAAGGAGATCCGGAATTTTTTTCATTTCCGAGTGAGAAATTAAAATATTTCGAATTTCGTCAAATGAAGGTACCGAAAAAGTATTGAATTTTTCTGTTGAGGAGGTACTGAATTTCTCGGAAAAGGACTGAAAAAGTACTGTGAAAGTACTGATTTTTGGCCAGCCTGTTTTAGTAGACACCCTGGTCAAAGCACTGATTTTTTGCCGACCAATTTTAGTAGACGCCCAGCTCTCCCTTTCTCGCTAACGCTGCTCCCTCCTCTGTGCCTCCCCGGGAAGTGGCTTCCGCGCCCCATGCAAAGGGCGCCGAATTTCGTTGATCAAATTGGCGGTATTGCGGCGGAGCGCTCGGCCGGGCGAGGACAAACAAGGCGCTTTGTGTGTCGAACAAACGGGCGTAAGCTCGCCACTCGCCGGACGAAACAAAGGAACGGAGGATTTTGCCGGCGACGCACGGTGGATCGAGGCCGTAGGAGAGGTCGGACAAAATTCGGAAACTTTAAACGCTTATAACTCCGTTCATCCGAAACTTTGAGGTTCTAAAATTGGTTTCATTGGTTTCCTCTAGAGTCCCTTTATGAGAGTCAAGACAACGTGAATCCATTTCTGATTGGTTCCCGTATTTTAGGCCTTCACAGTGTCACAAACGGGAATAAAGATTACATTTTCACCGATTGCAAAGATTACAATCTGGAATGGACCAGAGAATTACGGGTTCGGCAAGGAACAAACGGAATGAGAGATGGAACGGAGAAAGGAATTTGAGAATGGCCCGATCAAAGATTACAAAAAACGCTCAATTTCTGTAATCTTTTTTCCCGTTTGTGACTCCATGAGGGGGTGTTGTCTTGACTCTCAGTATAAAGGGACTCTAGTTTCCTCGTGAAATTTTCTTCCCATAGCATCATTTGAAATTTAAAATGCGATTGAATAAACATCAAAATTTGCAGTTGGACTCAAAAATTTCATGTCCGACCTCTCTAGTTGACACGGTCCACTGTGCGACGGCGCGACGGGAACGGGCGGGATGTTGGCAATAATCGTTGCGTGGCTGCAACAAAACGCAACGGAGCGACGGCGCTGCGCTGCGGTGCAGGGATGCACTCGAAACAATATGTTTGAATGATTCATGGTGTCGCATCCTGCCCGAAACTAGCCCGGGCCTCAATGCCGCTCTCGTTCCGTTGTTCCTCTCTGCCGCGCTAAAGAAGAACGCCGTATGAACTTTCGAAAGTTGCCGAATTTCCTCGTTTAAAACATGTATTTGAGAGAAAAGTTTTAGATAGTTTTCCTTGAAATTTTAAGATATTATAGATCTAATCGCAAACGAAATTGACTGAACATTTTGGGGGAAAAATATTCACAATTTTTCCGGTAAATTTCACTTTAATTGAACGAAACATGGCAACCTCTGAAGGCTCATACGGCGTTTTCCCTCAGCATGGCAACTCTGACGTGCGGGGGAGTAAATGCATTTCGAGACGAGCCCTGACAGCTGTGTAGTTATACGCGTTTCAGGGCGCATGTATGAATGGAAATTGCCATAGAGGTAAGGTGGTTTATTTATCCACCTTCCGGATGATGATGTCGGTCGGTAGACCGCGGAGGAAGGGACGGAAAGTTTAAGGCAGGTATGCAGAATCCTCGGGTAATCGGTGATCAACATTGACACAACTAGTCTCACTTACACGGATGTGGAGTATTCCATAGGTGTCAATCAATTTCATCAAAATCAACAAAAATCACTGGAGGTGGTCGTGTGTGATTCAATCGATTGCTGTATGGAATTTAGATTTTTTATTTGCCAGAATTTTGACGACATTTATTCAGGGAACGTTCATAAATTTACGTAACGCTCCGGAGGGTTATGAGCCTACTCAACCAGGATGTCTACAAGTCTGGAATTTCCGGAAAGTCCGAGAATAGTACTGATTTTTTAAGGGCGCTCCGGAGATACTGGAAAAGTGCGGAAATTCCGCAGAAGGTCCGGAATTTTTTTCATTTTTTTGTCATTTTTGACGCAACTTGGGCGAGAAATTTTAATTTTGGAATTTATCTTTCGTCTATTGGAGGCAGATACTGAAGAAGTACTAAATTTTCCTCAGGAGGAGGTACTGAATTTCTTGGGAATATACTGAAAAAGCACTGTAAAAGAACTGATTTTTGGCCTGCTTGTTTTAGTAGACACCCTGTCAACGTTGCGTTACAGAGCGATTGAGGGGGAGGGGAGCTGTTAGTGCCAGCGTTACGTAACCGTCCCTGTCGGTAGAAAAGTCACAAAATCCACAATGTATCATCCTTGTTTCTCCGACGTTATTTATCACACTATCGCAAAAAAACTGCAAATTTTACACAGATATATTTATTCGAAAGTTTCCCAAAATCTTGGGATCTCAGGGAGGGAGGGGGGTGTCTGTCGAGCATTACGTAATTACTAAGGGGGGTCCGGCGCTGCGTTACGAAGCGTTACAAAGGGAAGTGGGGCGTCGAAAATGCCAAAAAAGTGCGTTACGTAAATTATGAACGTTCCCTTGTAAATGGAAGCCATTCAAAAGAGCATTTACAGAATAATATGTTTCGAAAGTCGAGGGATTATTGTAGGATTTGCGACTGAATGATCTAACATGCTAAGGGAGAGGGGTATCTGTTTTTCAGCCGCGCTGCATAACTGTAGAAAGAACGCAATATAAAAATTTCTGATGAAGCGGCAACGCAACGCAAGTGGCTACAAGTGAAAAGCTTTAACAAGTCTTGGTAGAGTCAAGCTCTCGGCGTCTTGCTAAGCTCTCCGTGCTTTTTGACGGGGCCCGGGGGTGGTAAAAACCCCACCCCTCCCACTGTCGTTATCGGAACAATTAATTTCGGATTGTTACCTGTCTCGGGGTTCAAACACCTTTCCCGGGAAATGGCGGGCTCGCTTTGTCCTACTCAAACCGGCTCCGGAAGCTGCGTTCTCAAGAGTGACCTATATTCGAATGCGGTGGCGCTTGACTTCAGCTCTCATATAAAACACCGTATGAACTTTTGGATGTTGCCAAATTGCCCTCTGTGAAAGGAGAATTTGAATGCAAATTTTGTTTTGCTTCATCTGAAAGTGCTTAAAGAGCTGATTCCACAGTATTTTTTATAATTTTTTTCTGACATGAGAAATGTTATAAAAATAGATTTAAAAGTGAGAAAATGCACTAGTGACGTCATCTGGCGGCATTTCCCATTTAAGTACATGTATTTTAGCAGATTAGATCATTTTGTCGTATGTGCTCCAATAATTGTTCAATTCATGAACCAAAGATATCCTCGTGTTCAGTTCACACAGTAGTTTCCACTTCATTATGAAATTCATCAAATTTCAGAAACCTGCAAATTCTTTAATGTTAATTTTTGAGGAAATTTATGAAAATTTGTCCTTGTGATTTTCAGATATTTTGTATTGATCCACGATCAAAAGTTCCTAAAAAAAAGGACAGAAACACGTGCACAAGTTTCTCTTAACTCTCGTGCTACATCATAACAAATTCGAAATTATACAACTTTTCTGTCAAAGCTAGGCAGTTAGTGTATCGGGTTCGCGTTGTTCGGTGAGGGGCCAAAGAAATATCCCAGAGTCACTTGACGTGCATGAAGAAACCGTAAATCGTCTTTTTCCTTACGAATGAACGTTACTACATTTCTATGTTGCCAAATATTCACTCACCAAAAATGTTGCATTTCCACCAGGAGAAACTTGGATATTTTATGACAGAAAATTTTACTGTTTTTTCTTCCGACCTCGTACAAAAATCAGAATAATTTTGGACGAAAATTGCACAGGTGCATTTTGAAATACAAATTTAATTTTTGGAGTCAATTTTGCAATTTTTGAATAAAGTTACGTTTCTTCGCTCGGGAACCGACAAAATATGGTTCTCCATTCCCATTTTGAATGAAATTGAACATATAGATTATGAGATATGGCTGTACATGAGATCATGGACGCCGGATGGATGAACGCACATTTTTTCGGTCATGGTCTTTTTTTTACTCCAGGCGCCTCAAAATGCCCAAAAATTGCAGGATATCATTTTCCTTAAAATTCTTTTTCTACACGATGACAATACTTCCTCCACCCGGAAGGGGCGCGGGAAAGTAAAAACGAGACACTTAATTTCGTCGCATTGCCATCGGTGGCTCTTCCTTCGAACCAGTTCCTAATAATGTATGCATTCGGAAACGCAAATCTTCTCTAAGGGACGCATAACTTTTTCCTTTTTCTCGGATTACTCCCACCTCGAGAGACAGCTCACGCAACGTTGCATTAATCAGCTCGGCCAACTTGCACGAGAGCGAGGTTGCCAATCCGTAGTCGAAAACCCAATTATCATGTATTCTTGTAATCCGGCAAAGTCTTAGTCGGGGACTACCTGGGAAAGTCGAGAAATTTTTCCTTCTAGTTTTTAGATACCCTTAAGT
The DNA here is from genome assembly GCF_918797505.1 of Bemisia tabaci. Lineage (NCBI taxonomy): Eukaryota > Metazoa > Arthropoda > Insecta > Hemiptera > Aleyrodidae > Bemisia > Bemisia tabaci. The sequence goes on along the minus strand of NC_092793.1, from coordinate 20,135,826 downwards.
CGCACTACTCTCAATCATTATAATACTGTGCCGACGAACTCAGGGACACGGTGGAAATGTGACAACGGCCGTTGATAGTTTGGGGCGAAAACAATAAGCGGCCCGAAAAGTGAAGATTAATTCGGTCGATTCAGCGTTGAGCCTGGTTGACAGGGGTGCGGAGAGCGGACGGGGGGGGGGGTGGTCGCGGAAGGGAGGCTGATATATGACGATCTGACACGGTACAAACTACGTCTATTCACCGCTTTGCACCTCGCGCCGCAGCCCGGACTCCGCGGAAGCACGCCCCCGCGTCTGACGGCAGGACGCGCAAGCCCCCCCCCCTTAATTTATATTAATTCCCGCCGTTTGCATCCTTATTCAAATCGTTATCACTTGGTCCGAGCTCCAACTTGCGCCCGACGAGTCGCTGCAGTGAAGTCGACGGTGAAAATCAGCCAGTGCTCCCAGTCCATGACCGTCAAACGATCCGGAAACCAGAACGTTTTGTTTATACTTCTCCCATTCCATGACCGTCAAAAGTTCCGGAATTCTTCTCAGATTTTTTCAAGTTCCGAAAAAGTTCCGAAAAATGCAACAGATCTGGAATCTTTCGAGATTTTCAAAAGTTCCGGGAAAAATTCAGGAAGAACTCGAAAGTTCCGGGGAAAAGGGGCACCGAAATCAGCAACCACGTATCTCATTTGCGGTACTTCAAAATCTCCGCTCCTACTTAATTTCTATAACGGAGAACAAATTGACATCATTCCTTGACATTTTCGCAAAATTTTCTTCGCACGCAGTAGGAAAATCACGGCAGTTTTCAAGAATTGCCGTTGTGTCATTTTCCATTTACCGTTGAAAAGTCCCTCTCAGTTCGGTTTGGTTTGAAAATCCAGGCACTCGAGCCGGAAAATGTTTTTTCCATGAACTGAATTGTACAGCCAACATGGAACACGGCACTACTGTCTATACCTGCTGCTATATTCCATTCGCAAATTGTTATCCTTTTTTTCTTTTTTTTACCAAGGGACTCTGGGACTGTTGGACGTTTTTAATTCAAAATTTCACTGATTTTTCTCTTGATTACGTATTAAAGTCGGGAACATTTTGGTCAGAAATTATAAAATGAAAATGAAGTCATATTCTCATGAAACCTTGAATTTTTCAAGTCAATTTTGCAACCTTGCAACTGAGTTACGTTCCTTCGTTTGGGCAGTAACGGTACGACCGAACTTTTTTTTTATTAGTGTTAATTATTCGCACTGGCACCGGTGATTGAATTTTGGACTCTCGCATATGCCCACGCATCCCTCATGAAGGTACTTTAATGGAATCCAATGGAGCATTCGTTCAGTTGACACAAATTTTCACGCCTCCCCTCTTTACTCAGACTATTCGGTAGCCACTGCGGTCGGGTAACTGAGAACAATACGAGAGCCATATTGAACGCACTTAACTCTTCGGATTCCGCTCCCGTCCGTCGTGGTGAAAGGGTGTGGAAAGCGATACGGCATGCAACTCGCGAACGAGGCGAACAGTAGCGCTGTCTGCCGCGCTACGCAAGAACGCCCTATCAACATTCGCACGTTGCCAAATTCCCTCTGATGAAATATTAATTTCTAAACAAAATTATGTATATTCTACTCTGAAATTTTCTCACACTCTAGACTAAACTGGCCATCAAAACCTGTGAGAAATTGGGGGAAAAATTAACGTAAGGAATTCCCTGAAAATGTGTATTAATCATTGGATATGTGACAACGTCCGAGGGCTCATACGACGTTCTTCCTTTGCGCGCCAGTGTGTTTCTCCCGGAACAATATCGGGGGGGCTCCGACACCGGTTTTCAAATCCCAGTTGATCGTTGATGAGCTTCCAACTGCAACACGGAGCTGCAATGAGGATGCATTGCTGCATTTTTCCCCCCCTCCAGCGTCAAATTGGGTCTCGTTCGCCGTAGCCTCCCCCCCCCCAACCACCCTTCCCCTCGCAGGGTACCGGTACCGGTCTACTCTTCACTGTTGTCGCTCTGGTTGCATAATATGCACGCGTTGCTTCGTTGAGGTCTAGGTTTAAGCTGCCAATTTTCCTTCTACGCAAAGTTGCAAATCGGACTTGTGCAATGTAATTTTTTTACAAAAAAATATAACGAGGCAGTTTCAGTCCAAAATTTTGTTGATTTTCTCGTGCAATCGATAGAAATTTTGGTGTTTTCAATAGAAATACTCAATAGTTATCTATCAAAAATATAGTCTACAAATGGGAAATGTGTAACGTTGAAATCGTCGGTCTTCTGAAGTAAGGCGACGTATCTCCAATTCCAACGAGTCGCAGGTACGGAAAACAAGGCTCACTTCGAGATTGAGATACGCTCTTACATCAGAGATGAGGTTTTTTCTTTTTTAGTGTAGTCTTTTTAAATATAGAAAATCATGTGCAGGGTGTCGAGCATCAGGATTTTCCCGATTCTATCAGGATTTGAGGTCAATCAGGATTTAATCCTGATTTCATCAGGATTTCGGGTCAATCAGGATTTAATCCCGATTTCATCCGGATTTGAGGAAAAATCGGTCGTAAAATTTGGATTTGAGGAAAGTCGGCCGTCCGATCGGATTTTTTTATCGAGCTATCTGTAAAGTTACATTCGCCATGCGTGAAGTCAGGATTTTGAAAAATTATGAAATCAGGATTTAGCCGTCAAAAATCAGGAAAAATCAGGATTTCCCTTAATGAAAAAAAATTAGACACCCTTATGTGGCCCTTACTTGACTCTCTTGTGCATGCGTAAAAGAAGAAGAAAATACGGGTGGAGGAAACCTCCAATTTTTGGATTCTCTCAATCCCTCTATTTCTTTGCGTTCTTTATAGTCCTTGAAAATCCTTGAATTTGCCAAGTATAACACGTTGAAAAATCCATGAGAGTCATTGATCCGGATTTCTAAACGCTGTCTTGAGCCCTGGCCAGAGAGTTTTTTTCATTAGGAACTCATTTCCTGACTTTTCGTCTCAATTTAAGAAATCGTCTTACTGAAAAGAATTGGCACCCGTGCGATAAGACCTCTTCCTAATTTCACCGACACAAGATTCAGCCGGTGAAGTATGATTCTGTGAAGAGTTCAAGTGTTTTCCTTTCTGTGAATTACAATCATATAATTTTCGTGGAAATTTATCACAAATTAATGAGATGGCGTTCGGTTTGGCACCTGTGAACCCCGCCTTTCTGTTCCCGATAGCGGAGCTAAATGCGGGACCGGCCATGAATTTCCCGAAAGATGAGTGAAAAGCATACGATTTTCCCCTCTTTGTTCTTTTTCCGTGTATGCGCAAGGCGGAAATAACTCGTTTTCTACTCATCGTTATTTGGAAACGAATCCAAACTTTGAAAGCTTCAAGCTTCTAGGTTTTGCGCGCTGCCCGAGTCTGCCCAGTGCAGTCCATCTATCCTATCTTCCCTCTTTTCTCTGTTCTCTCCGCCCGTCTTGGTTCTATGAACCGTCAGATCAGGAATAATCAGTTAGAATAAGGTCACCAGAGGATGTCAACAGTATTACCTCGCGTTTTGCTCGTGGTTTATCAGGCACTGTCAAGCAAAAAGGTTCTCTTAGTTAAAAAATGAAATGAATTGTAATAACAGAACTAACGGTTATTAGATGTAATAACTCTGTCGAATTTGGCGCAAAGAAAACCCAAACTGACCCTTTCAGAGGAATTGGAAGTTAGAAAGCGCAAACCTCTGTTTAAGTTCTCTAGTCGTGAAAATTATGCACTTCAAGAGCTTGTTACATCATTGATAGTGAAAATTATGACCTGAAATTTCGACCCTATGATACTGAGCGTCTTTTAGAAGGGTTTCATGTATAAAAAAGAACAAAAGGAAGAAAAGATTTGTTTGGCTCCGAATCGGATTTTGCGTTTGTAATTCCCATCTTGAAAACTCTAGTGTTAGACTTCATCTCACGTGTAGAAGAAATCACGTTTTCGATGCAAACCTCAAGATTGCGAGTCAGGCAAAAGTTGAGTTCGGAGATGATCACTACATATTCGTTAAGTGATGATTGATGAGAAAGATACTTTCGTGGCTTAATGACGAAAGACCATTGGATCGAGGAGTCAGGAGATCTATTTTGTCAAAGTGACTCTTCTGTAGTAATATTTCGCTCTCTTCTTTGGTCTTTCGTTAACCTATGGCAAATCTATGTGTACTTCCTGACATTTTTGTCTTACTGTCAAGCGTCTTACGCGTTTGTAATTCCATCAAATTTCGCGGTGCCACAAGCGCACTGGAAAAAAAAAACACATTGGATCCAGAGTTTAGACTCTTGAAAACATTGACAAGATAAAGGACTCTTGATTCAATCGGATTCAAGCTTAAATCAAAAGGAAATCCGCTCAAATTAAGAGGCTTGGTTCTTGATTTAAGCTTAAATCTAATTGAATCAAGAGTATTTTTTCTTGTCGATGTTTTTAAGAGTCTGGACTCTAGATCCAATGTGTTTTTATTTCCAGTGCAAGCGATTGAAAACAAATTCGGACATTTTAACCGGGTTGCTTGCAACGTCGACCAAATTTTGTTTCTAGTAGGAGCCAATCAAAAGTGGTTTCCTGTGGATTGCGTATTATTACACCCTCAAAAGGAACTCTGCCGGGTTGCTCCACTGTTGTCCGTATGTTTTTGCCCGCGACTCTGCTGTACTGCCCTAAGCCTCAACTTTAGCAGATTCAGGAGTGAAAAGCTTTCCAAAGTTCTCCTCAATCAGCAGCAACGCGGCGCAAGTAATTAAATTTTTCTCATTAGACACGGCTCATCAGGCTCAAGATGGACAGTTTCTAGTTCTTTGACGAAGTTTCTGTTAAAAACAAAAAGTAGTAATTGTTTTTCCGTGAAGAAGTCACTCGTAAATGTGGAGGGACCGAGGGTAGGGACGAAGGCAAAAACAGTAGGTTGGAAACGAGGAAAGTAACGAATGTATCGCCGTCCTTGTAAGGTCTCGTCGACTATCTCGCTACACCTACTATACATACCTTTCAAAGGCTCCCATTGTGTCTTACAAAAAAAGCTATTCAGCCCGATGAAACGGACTTCCAAGAAGAAGTCATTAGATTTTTTTCATTTTCTTAGCTTTTAATACGAAAATCTGATTTCCGATACAATTTGCAGGATATTTCATTCAATTGATATTTTTGCGAGTGTTTGGAAATAGAGATCGTTAATATAGTGAGGTTTTCCCTAAATGATGAAAGAAGCCCCATAACATTATCGTCAGCAGAATTGCAACCTAATTGAATTGCTTTTCACTAATCTCAGTTCACTTTTAGTCACTTTATCTAAAGAAAGCTGTACAAATGCAGTTTTTTTTTTTGTTTTTTTTTTCGTTTTGGTTAAAAAAAGAAAGGGGCGGAGCAAAAGTAAGATCATGACTATGGATCGCGTCACACACACGGGTAGTTTTGAGAACAGCCAATATCAACCTATACTCTGAGTACAATTGAACTCAAAATTTCCTAAATTAGTTTCAAGCAATAATTGAGCCCTCCCTCCCCCCCCCCCCTCCCAAGCTTTTCATGAAACATGACAATGGTGAGCCATTCCGTTCACTGCTGCTGTCTGGCCTACGCTCCAGGGGAAAGTTGGAAGAAAACGACGAAAGGAGCGCTATGTTAATAAGCTCGAAATCACATTGAAAACTTGTTAGCTAACTCGCGAAGGCAGGCCAGGCAGTCGAGCCGGGGAGCGCTTTAATTCGCTATTTGTTATTTTTCAGTCCTCATTTTAGTAAGCAGACGCTGAAAAACAAGTTATTTACATACAAATTATCCTTAAATGTCTTTAAGGAGCCGAGCTTTAAAAATCACAAACACTGTTGTTTTATAATTATCTTTGGAGACGGATTCCCTGAGCTGTGCGATGACGAGCTAGTGCATCCTTTTTTTTAAAAAAAAATACGGGGGGAGGTAAGGGAGGAGGAAGGGAGGGATGAATAAAAAATAAATGAAAAACTAAAGGCGAAAGAGGAGGTGACTCGTCACGCAACGCTTGAGCCTCTTTGTATTTTTAATTAATATATAAACATTTTTATGAATCCGCATTCATTTGCGCTTCGCTCAGCCTTTTCATGGCTTCCGTTTCCTTCGCTCTCGGTATGGGCTTTCGTAACACTGCCGTTTTGAGGAAAAACAACGTATGAACATTCGAATGTCACCAAATTTCCCTCGACAAAAGTGTGATTCTTGTCTCAAGTTTTGAATGTTTTCTTTAAGACTTTCAAGTACTCTAGGGCAAATTGCGTGTGGCATCCTCTCAAAAATGCAAAGGAAAATATTCGCAAGTTCTCTAGGAAACTTGTCATTTTGTCAATGGGAATTCGGCAACATTCGAATGTCCTTACGCCGTTTTTGCGCAGCACGCTAGAGCGGGTGTCGATAAAGCGTTTAAAAAGCTCGAGGCGTGGAGCTTTGTTCCCTCCTGTGAGCTTTTGTTCTTGATCAGATTATTTCTCAAATCAAGGCTCAACTTAATTCTGAATTGGCTCATTTGTTCCTCGGCGCCGGGATGAGCTTTTATCCTTCCTCTACATCCGTTACAAAAACGTCGTCGGTTTTTATTTTCGGTGCAGACGCATATTCATGAGGGTTATCAACTCATTTATGAAAACCATCAACAAAAGGCAGCCAGCTTTTATGGGAGAGAAGACACACATGAAAACAATCGGCAGGGGTACAATTTCATTTACAAAAAAGAAAAGTTCTTGCACAGAAGTTAAATTTAAAGGAGCAAGACTAATGTACTTTTATTATTGGTAAAATAAAAACCCTAATAATTTGGTAGGAAAGTCATCATTTGTTTAGCATGTATCAGTGAATTATCCGTATTATTTTGCCTATTATTGCGTGTGTGTTGAGTTTAATTGTTTGAATTTTCTCTAATTTTGATTTTATTTTTCTTTGTTCCAGGTAAGAAATCAATTCAACACTCTTTCACGCAACTCTTTTATGCCGGACTTTAACTAGAAATTTTTACTGGACCTTTTAAAGGTTTATTTGTAAGTAAAAAACTTAGTTTTTCAGCTTCAACTAATTCCGTACTTATTTCAAGTACTCTGCACCCTACCTGAGGTCCAACCTTAATTTTTTCCCCTGTGTTCTTCTTATTCCTGGCGGTTTTCTCGCACGGCAACCCGCAATCCTCCCTAGCGCGGCTCGGAAAGGGACTCTGTTCAGTGCACTCCGGCTAACACAGCAACTTTTTCTTGTGGTGACGACTTATACCGCCGTGCCTAGGAAAAACGCCGTATGAACATTCGAGAGTTGCCAAATTTCCTGCAATAGAATGTTTATTTTTGAGGACTGTCATGAATATTTCCGATGATATTGATCTAATTACAAAGAAAATTCTCTGAAAAATTGCACGGAAAATATTTACAAGGTTCCCTGAAAATTCGTATTTGATCTAAAGAAATTTGGCAACTGACGAAGGTTCAGATGGCGTTTTTCCTAAGCACGGCAGTATAGTTCTACCACCATGCGGGAAGATTATCTTTTTGTTGATCTGACAGTGCGACATTGTGACCATCTCCACTCATCCAACGCACATAAAACAAAGAGGCTGCCGGTTGTCTATTCCTCTCTGGATAATACATCCACCTGCCCCCAAGGCTTTTTAACTCATGTTCAGAGGAGGTATCACGTTGGTTCATATTGATGAAGGATCATGCTTGATCTATCAGGCCGAAACTTTATTTTTATTTTTTTTATTATTTTCATCATATTTTTTTCTTCTCAAATAGTGACCATTCCGAATAAATATGAACTTGTGCATATCGAGGGCTAACGAACAATACCACTTAACTGACAATTTTGGCCAAAATGAGTCAGCGACTATGCGCATTCTACAGTATAATATACGCAAGCCAATGATTCTAGTTTTTTCCAGTACCGTAGGGAGCGCTTCAATGATGCTGTAATGTATGAAAAGATTGCAAATCTAACCTTAAAGTTACCAAAATGGCGAAGTTTTCTCTTCGTTCTGCAAAATCGTCGGTTTGCAGGTTGCAGTATTGTTTGTTAGCCACCGATGAACAAAAAGTTTATAAAATCTTTACTCTATAATTTAATATCATAATGGTAACGAATAACGCCTGAGGTGCAACGCGCTTTGGAGAGTTCTACCGAGAAGCAGTTACGGGGCGTGGCCCCCTAGTTTATAATATTGATTTTGAAATTACTACAGATGAGGCATTCAACAGTTAAACTGCATGGGAATCACAAGAGATTACAAAAGCCTTCAATTTTTGGAGCTGCAACCGTCTCTTACACAGGAGTACAAATAGTTGCTCGTTTAAATTTGTAATTTGATTGACTGGAAGCTTCGCTGTAGGAGGCTATATTCTATTCCCAAGTGGGAGATGAAAGCGAGTCAACTTTGACATTACTTTAAATTTTAATTTGACTATGTTCGAGTAATTTGGCTCTAAATGACTAATTGACTTAAATCACTGATCGGTTCTAAATAGACCACTAAAGAAATTTCACTTGAAACACTACTCAGGCAACTAAAATTGCTGAAATCAACTCCTAACTGAAATATTTAACGGTTTTCGATGCGTGAATTCAAACCTCCCGCTCATCAAAAAATGGAACTCAACGCGAGTCAAATCACGCGCTAAACGTTGCCCTAGCAGTCTTTGCCGCCTGCAATTATGACCACATCTTTCTTGGCGCTTCGGCTCAGTTGTCGCATGTTGTTTAGTGGTCCAAACTTAAATATTAACCTCGACCCTCATTTGGAGTCTTATTTTACTCGATTTACTAGTCAGTTCATTCGAAATATCGTCAGAATGGAAACAAATTATTATCAATTATATTAGTGTAGGTACTATACGACTCTCCATTTCCGTGTTACTCTCGCGCAATTTAAAATACGCACGTCTGCCAGGTTGTATATGCTGACAAGCCATCGGTACGCTCCTGAATGAAGGACCCCTCCATTCTCACATCCCTAGGGGGAAAATGCCAACATTTTTTCGTGACACCCGGCAACGTCCATCCCGGGGCAATAATGTTGACCGAACACCATTACAGAAGTCAAAGAGCCCACAATTTATTTTCCTGCTCGCAGGTAAAGGAAACACGGTGTCGGAAAGAATAAAGGTTAAGAGGAAGAGCAGGGGCGGAAAAGGAAGGGCTGGAAGGGCCGCGAGGGCATAAGGGAGGATCGGCGCGGTCACGGGCGGAGGGCGGTTAAAATTTTTAAGCGATCGCGGCGCGGCGCGGGCGCGGCGGCGATGAGGCGAATGATCAATGGCCGCCCATTAAAAAAGGCCTCCGGAGATCGGACACCGGGAACACAAGACGCAGGTCATTCCGACTACAAATTACACTTTCGGCTTGGGAGTTGCCGCTCGCCGACCGGCAATTGCGTTTGATTTATAACTTGGCCGCGTCCCGAGAGTTGCGGGTTGCATGCTCGCGGGTCGACGGGCGCTGCGCTGCGTTGCGGGCTGCAGGACACTCGCGGGAAGGCGCTGCGCCGCTCTCCACTCCACCGGGCCCGCATTAGTATTCGCCGTGAACTTAGGTGTATATCATCCCGTTTTTCATGGATTACGTCCAATTTTATAACTTACAATCTTCGGATACCTTTTTTCGCCGCTCGCTCGCTCCGCTGCGATACTTTATCACTTTGACCAAATTAAATTCTATTTTATCGCCCTTCGCCAGCGGACCGGCGCTCCTGCGAGGTAAACTCCTTTAGCGTTCGATACATCGAGTCCCACTTCGATACTTCCTCGTTGCTAGGTAGGTGGCGGTGTCGAGGTACTGATCGATCTATCGCGCAAGTTTATAAGTACCTCACGTCGGCCGAGGCCGACTATGGAGCTTTTTCGCGCACAATGAAATCGTTATGCTAATGCATCGTCACTATCGTTAGCCTTTTTATGGACTCTCTCGAGGGACTTTTAGCGAGGAGCCGTGGAGAATTCATCTTTGAGCTAGGCCCTTAAAACCCTCGTCCATCGTAAAAGTGCGGGAGAAACGTCGGGGGCTCGGGAAAATATTTGCGTTTAATGCGACCCTGTGGTGCGAAATCAGGTCATCGTTTGGGTCGTGATTGAAAGAGAGCGTGGAGCTGTGGAGTGTATTCTAGACGTGAAATCCAGAGTAGAATGTAAAATTGTTTTCCTCACGAGGAAGAGTAAAATAAAAACAAATTCACTTTTTAGATGCTCATCACAGCTCAGCAAGCAGAATCGCTTTTGACTAGATTTTTTCTCTAATGTATTCAGAGGTTTCCTCTTCAGAACCAATAGGGAATTCAATATTAGAATCGCATTTGACTAGATTTTTATCCTTTATGTTCAGAGGTTCACTCCTAAGATTCAAAAGCGAATTCAATTCCATAACATAGTACGCTTTAACCAAAACTTATACTTAAAACATAACTACGAAATCACTAGTTTGTTAGTATTAACATAATACCGTCGAAAGTTATTTTTCACAGACAGAAATCATGTTTTTTAGCTGCGTGATGTATGCATCGTCAGAAATCTACCTCTTGTTTTAGATTTTCCTAGGTTCCTGTCGATGACCTAAGTGCGAAACATCGTTTCTCCGTTTGCGACGTTGCAGACTTTCTTTCATACTTTGTATTTTTTCTGGAGACTTTTTAACAGAATTTCTTGACAACTTCCTTCATTTTTCTTCTCAGTCAGCAGAATATTTCGTATACATATCAGGCCATAAAGTTGGCTTATTTCTCCTTGAAAAAATGAAACAGGAGCACAAATGCTAAGCTACTGGAATTTATATACGCATTTCGACCATCGATGTATGATCAAGAATCCAGTTTCCAGTAGCTGTCACTCTAATCAGTGCATTTGACCATCATTTACCCTTTTCACATTCAATTCTTTTCGAAAATATGGTCATTGCCGATCTCCTAAGCAACTCGGGAGTAATGCGTGTTTAATCGGTCTCTTTGGCAAATGTGTACAGTTTCATTCGCACAAGTCTTCATCGAAAATACGATCACGTGAGCCTGAGCCGCGTGCGAAGTAACGGAGAAGAGAGAGGAAGGGCGAAACGAACAGTGGCGTGGCGTGAATGATCGAGTATTGATATTTCTCCATTTGAATCTGCAGCAAAAAATCGATTATCAAGGTGTTCGCTGCGAATGCCTTGATAATCGATCCTTTTCCATAGATTTAAATGGCAGATCAATCGATATATCGCAAAGCACGCCACGCCACTGGAAACAAAAGAGAGGGCGTTACGCAAACAGACCAGACAACACACCCGGAGCCCTGTCGGCGATTCCATGCAAGGACTTGACACTAACACAAAATTAAGACTCAATTAGTCCTCGGAACACTTATCTAAATTAAAGGACTTCGACAGGGTCAAAAACGAAAGGCTTCAAACTCACCCCCCAGCCGGAACGCGGCGACGGCGAGGATCCGCAAGGAAAGCTGCTCAACTTCGGGGGAAGTTCCCAATTCAGGGAGCTCAATCAACGAATCGAGAATTAAGTCACGAGTGGAAGTTTTGATTGTTGTTCGTCAATTGAAATCCGATTTCGCACTCAAATTTCAATTCATCGAAACATTCGGAGGACCCAAAACTGAGCTTAACTTTACAGTCCCCCCTCTCACCCCCCCCCCCCCCGCACTCCCCTTTTTATTTGTGGATCGTAAATTTTGGCTAAAATTTATTCTCAGGAAAAAATAATGTAAATACCTCAGTAACCTCAATAACGTTACTTTTGTTTGCGTGGACGTTCCTCTTTTAATGTGAAGTTTTTCATTCATATTTAAGAATTGTTTCTTTCGCCGAGTCGTTAATATATTCAGAAGCTATGGAGCGTAAAATCTTTTTTGTAGGTCTATTGCTCATCGTTCAATTAATAGTGAACCCTGCACCCGTTGAATGCGTTTTTAAATGCAATTGAAAACTCTTCATCCCATTTCAGTATTCGAGATAATCGTTGAGTAATGAAGGGTTGCTGCACTTTTCGGTAAAATAATCAGTAGTATAAAAAAATAATCAGTGTTATAGCGCTACAAAATTACACAACTGCACTTCAATTTTGATGCTCTATAAAATGGGAATCTCGACTGTTGCGGCTCAAAGTTTCCGCTCATATTATATCTTTTGAACCAACTGTAGTGCCCGTTCTTTTATTGTCGCATGAACTTTTAAAACAGTACTGTAGAAAAATCGTAAAAAAATTACACGAAATTTCGTACCTTTTATTTTATTCGTAAAGTTTTTTATTAGCGATCGGTCCTATTTTTTTCGTTTCACCTAGGTTTTAGAAGTTTATTGGTGACGATTCGATACGATGTGAAAATGCAGATGTTATAATTCAGTGGTCAGCTCATAAGCACAGTTCAAAAATCAAACTTTCACGGTGCGTTCAAAAATAATTTATCCTTTCATGCGACGCAATGAAATTGTCGCTCGCGTACGATCCAACGATCATTGATCCGACCCACCGACGAAACGGTATCCACATGAGCCCACACTGACTATCCATTTTAGGTTCAGTTGAGCATATTGTGTGGATACTGCGGTGGGGCAATAACCACGAATCACTTAACGAACCTATCCGGCAACTCGGACAAAGTCATCGCTGGCCGGGTTTAATTAAGATAAACCATTGCATTAATAGGGGGCACAGCTGCTCGGAAGGTTGCAGCAATCGCGCCGGCCAGGCGCGGGCAGTCAACCCGCTGCACGCGGCTACACCGCGTACAACAGGTAGGACACGGGGCACGCACACAGCCATGCCCTGCGGCACACAGTGGATCGAGTCAATTAGAGAGGTCGGACATGAAATTTTTTACTGAAACTGCAAATTTTGATGTTTATTTCGTCACATTTTCAATTTCAAGGGGTGGTTTCAGAAGAAAATTTCACGAGGAAAACCAATGGAACCGCTTTTAAAATCTCAAAGTTTTGTTTTAACGCGGAGTTATACGCGTTTACAGTTTCCAAATTTTGTCCGACCTCTCCTTTAGACTCGATCCACTGTGCGGCAGGGCGGAGTACGTGAGTGTGTGAGTGCGAGTTGCAGGGGCTCCTCGAGAGCCCTTGAATGGGACCCGTAACTCGGCTAACACGCATGGTTCGATGTGTTCTACCTTGCCTTAAGTGATTACTTTGTAAGGATACGCTGTACGGGCTTTTAACCGAATTCCCACTCAGCGCTCTCGGCTCCGCGAACCCTTTTCGCACCTTTTTCAAACGACTCCAATTTCCCCCGACCCGCCAGCCGCGGGTATAAAGCGTCGCTTTAATGATTATCTTATGGCGTAATATTTCAACCCTCCTCCACCCACCCCCGCTACCGCTGTCGCCTCCTCGTCCCACTGTTCGTCTGTTTTTGTCCTCGTCCCGGCCTGCATTCTGCCTCCCCCCCTGTCACTTATTTGTAACTTTGTAGGTGAGAACCCCCCCCTCGCCGCCGGCGCACCCCGTCTCTCGAGAGATGCTACTTGGGGGTTGTTTTCGCTTCATTACCCGGCTCTTTGCTCCAATCCATTTTCGGGATTCGCTGCACCTAGCCGCAGCCCGCATTTCGGGGGCGAGCCAGGCGGAATCGCGGCGACTGAATTTGATTTACCGCCGCGATTAAGCGTTGTGATTAGGGCTAATGTATCATCGTGCGGTGGATTGGATTTCGACTGAGGCGCATCGGTCTCTAGATGTACCCGGTGAAAAAAAGGGAAGTTGAATTAACATTCTGGATGTAAAAGAAGTGTGCGAGAACTTAAATGCTGAATTACCCGCCACAGCACTTAATTTTACATCTTGGAATTGCTAAAGTAACTGCTGTGGCAGGTATTTTAGCATTTTGTAAGTTCTCGCATTTACATCCAGAATGTTAAATTAATTTCACTTTTTTTTCGGTGTAAGACAAACGAGCGGGAAGAATGGAACTAAGCGATTTTTATTAAAAGTTCCGGACCTCTTTTTGGGAAGTTCTGTCCCGGTTTGTCTCATCAATTTCCAACACCATTGGCCACAGTTTTTACCAGATTCGACCAATCCTTTTTAGAACCACCTCGCGAGGTGGTATCAAAATCACGCACCAACGTCGCGATTCGTTAGTCATCGAATGGGAAGTTCCGAACTCAAATGGAGTGACAGCTCGGAGGTTCGGGCACAAAAGTAGTACCGAACCTCCAAATAAAGTTCGCTCAGTGAGGAATTAAAAAATTAATTATGAGTGGAAGTTCTGCAACGCCACAAACCAAGGTACGTGGTTCGGGAGTTTTACAGTCGTTATTCGTTCAATATTGAACTCGCGAGAACATCAGAGCTTGTGTATTGTAGCAGCAAGCAACAGATGCAAGGTGAGCGATTGAGATTCTTCCTTAAGTGCGCCTTCAATTGGAGATGATGCAAAAAATGCACAGGAGTTGATACTATTGTATCACCGCGCCGGCGCCGTGGAAGATGATTCTTAGGTCAGTGGTCAGTGTTCTCAGTCGTTACTGCTAATATAAGGATCTTTTAAACGCTGTTATCGGAGAGGATTCAAAGCAAATTTAATTCTCGGAGAATGTCCGTCTTAAATGTTAACGAAATACCTTTAAAATGACTCCTATTGCAGGATTAAAAGATGTTGCCGTCTCTTGTAAAGAGTGAATCTAGTTTTATAAATTTAATTTATTATGCGTCTAGAACTCTATATAACTTGTCCATTCTTTGATTTCGAGTAGTTCTCTTTTTGAAAAACAAAGTATGTCAGGAAGTCTGCAACGTCGCAAACCGAGGTACATGGTTTGAGAGTTTCACCGTCGAAATGTATTCATGTGTAATTGCAACACATACTTACATACAAACAATATCAGCTTTATTTTAATCTCTCTTTGACGTTTGAGGAAATCTGTTTTTGCGCCTTAGTTTTCACAATCTGTCAAAATATCTGAAATTTCATGAAATATAAATTCAACATTTTTTCCGCTTCTTCTCTCTCTCACGAAAGAGGAATATCATTCTACGACCGCTTAAATTTTGAAGTCGATCTCAGGCCTACGTGTGTTGTCGGGTCAGCATGATTCCTTCATTTTCGAAGTCAATAGAATTTAGACAACTTAGCAACGTCACGACTATACTACAGCAAAAGATAATAGAGATTATGCAGTCGGTTTGGCAAGCGCGCGTGCCGATTTCCCGACCGGCTTAATCCGAGAAGGCGGAAGCTGTGAGAGAGACTGTTTTATAATTGTTTTATCGTTTCCAACAATTTTCGTCAGGGCCGAGCGGGGAGTCGAAGGCAGTAATTAACTCGTTTGTATATCCCTAAGTCTGGACGGAAAAACAAAAATGCTTATTCCTCCATCTACTTTTCCTCACTCGCCTCACTATTTCCCTTAGTATCGTTTTATCTATGGCCTCTTTGGATTTTTCCACGTTTTTCGCTATTTTCTCTAATGCCCCGCCGTTCTCCCGGCGTCTTTAATTACCGAACGCTCAGGTGCCGGATTTTCATCAAAATGTTCGAAATTTTGGCGAACATGTCCGCTTCACCCAAGATACGAGAAAAATGCACTAGAAAGTGGGTCTAAAGATGAAACAAATCTTGAAAACTTCTATAAATGCCTTTCACGTGTGGTTCTTGTCCTCTTAATGAATAATGGTACAAAAGCAAATGTTTTGAAATGACTAAAATCATAAGTGAAGAAGATCGGGATTAGTACGAGAGAATGTTAATATTTCGATGCAATTTTCTCGCAACTCTTCCCGCACAAACCTGATCACAAAAACTTGTGCGGAAGTGCCGGTTGACGCGGCAAATTTGAAAATGTATTTTACAGATTACGCGGATGCTGCGCTTAAGAACTTTTATAATCATCAGGACTGAGCCTCACGCTAAAGTTTGATATTTTTGGCTATTTGGCAAGTAATGAATGGAAAGGGTAATGCATGTTAGGGTGCTCGATGCTAGAACGGTTATGGTTTGACAAGTGGCAGTGGAGGTTAGGTGTCGTAGAGCGGTTAGGAGTGCTTTAAAGTGACCCACATATATATTCGAATGAAGAGCATCCTCTTTTCGTCACTGAGGAAAAAAACGAAGAAAAAAAACATTGCTTAAGCGACAATGTTATAGGTGTTGTGATCACCAACGGACTATATAGTCGCAAAGACATCTAATTGCAAATTTAAAAATCTAAATTTTCGTATATACTCCCATTTTCAAAATTCTCTGTAAAGACGTTAATAGCCTGTGACGCTGAATGTCTTAAAATATACTAACTAACTTCACTAAATGTATGGTAAGGGTTATCAGAGCTAGTAGACCGTTTACCCCACATTATCACGGCTTCCTAAATCAAGTTAATCAATGCCAGATTTTACCATACACTCAGTAAAAATTGCCTTATTTCTATTGTGGTTGGTGCAGGCAAAAATCGCAGCTTGCGCGACTATCCGGCTTATCAAAATACATGGACGCGAAGCGGCAGGGATAATTTGTATATCACTTTGGAGTGGATTTTGGATTTTTTGAAGTTTTCATTGTGATTTTTAGGTGTTTCACCCCGGGCAAATTGTTTTTATTTACCTCCATCTCTTGTTAACAACAGACCCATTTCTGAGTGTTCGATTTGGCAATGACGCATGTTAATGGGGCCGAGCACTCAAAGCGGCAACCATGCCAGCGACTTTTGGCGCTAAACAAGGATAGTAATTAAGCTGTTTACTCCGTGACCCCTCGGCCCGCGCTCCCCATTGCCACCCCGCGGATCCGCCCCCAACCCCACCGTTGCCGAAACACCCATCCACCCGGAATCGCTAATCGGAGAATCTTAAATTCCGCCGCAGAACGTTTTTAATTACTTCGATCGGGTACCCGCGGAGCCTCTCACCACCATCATTAGCCGTTTGAGCTGCGTTTTTTAAGCTGGTGTCCACCATCATCAGAAAGGGAATCAGATGAATTAATTCTTTTCCGACATGCGGTGGCGGATACAGCAAATTGGCAATATTGTCTCTCTCCATTTAAACCTATGGAAATGTATCGATTCTTGGAGGGGCCAGGTGCTCCGGCAAGAATCGATTATTTAACATAGGTTTGAATGAAGGGAGTACGGTGTTGCCAAATTTCTGGATCCGTCCCTGCCGACCAACCCTTACTCTTACGTAGGGAGTTCTAGAATAAAAGAAAACAAGCAGTGAACTCCAACACAATGTGTTGATAAGGCGCGTCATTAACTCGCACATATCAACCCCTTTAGTTTTCATTTACAGAGATTTCAAAAAAGGCAAGCAGCACAACAAGAGAATTCACGATCCAACACTGCAAGGTCAACGACGCACCTTGACGAGACCGTGTATTGTGAATCTAGAAAGCTATTCGAACAAATTTAAGTTTTTTGATCCGCCTCAAGCAAAATCTTATCAGATTCTTGAAGAAAAGTGCTACGGAAAAATTTAAGCGAAGAAAGGAAAAATTCTGTCGAATTCCTAGAAGATAAAGTCGATTTAAAGGTATTTTGGGGCTAAAATACCCAAATCACCGGTATTATAAATCCCGTTATATTATTGAAAAGAAATTGACTCGATATAAATGCAATTGTATTAAATATGTCTTGATTTTGTTATTTTAAACGTCTTTTCATGCAAAGAAGCTCAACCATGTCCATGCTTTATTCATTCATGAATTGAAAGTAAGCAATCCACATC
This sequence comes from Bemisia tabaci, assembly GCF_918797505.1. Taxonomy (NCBI): domain Eukaryota; kingdom Metazoa; phylum Arthropoda; class Insecta; order Hemiptera; family Aleyrodidae; genus Bemisia; species Bemisia tabaci. The sequence continues at coordinate 20,118,156 of NC_092793.1, read as the reverse complement.
CCGAAAATCTACCGATTTGCCGTAAAAAATTGCAGAAACTTGATATACCAGGTCGATGTACCCACTCTTTGAATTTACCAATCGATTTAGTGAGTGCACGTATGTGAAAGTCAAAATGCTATAGTCATTTTGGGTGCATTCATTTTTCATGAAACAATTGTAAGTAATTTCAATCCCGAAAAACCATACATTTTCCGTATAAAATCGAAAAAATCAAAATATGTCGACTCCCTGACGTGAAAATTAAATTCTACGTGTGAAAATACTTATGTATCGATATGCTGAACAGAATGCCCGCCTCTCCTCGTAATTTACAAACCGTTCCTATACTTATCTCAAAATTTTTCTCAGAGCTTTGTGTTATTATCAGCTTCCATTTAAACCCCGGTTTGATGGCCGAATCGGCTGCCCAAAAAGCAAGCCATTTTTGAAGGGCTCTATGAGAAATTCGTGATATTATCAGCTCTCAGGAAATCACCCCATGGGTAAAATTGCTGGTATAAATTTTCGAGAGCTTAAAATAATCGTATTCAAGAAACTAAGGCATTAAACTATGGAGTCAATTTCGTTTTAATAATATAACGGGATTTACTTGTCTTCAGGTCAAAACTCATACAAGGAAGCCCCTTGCAAGAGGCTAATTTTTTGTAATTTCACTCAATTTTTTCTCCTTTTTATAATTGAATTGCTTGTCACATTCTGAGGTCAATCATATTAAATTGTAATTTATACATTTCCCCCCCCCCCCTTCATTTTATTTTTTGTTTGGAGAAGTTTTGTTGATTTCTTCGGATTTCGAATACTGTAACTTCTCTTCTATTTGGCCGATTTTTATGAATGAGACCTCTTTTAATTCGTGTTTTAACGGAGAGTAAGGAAAAAATTGCTAAAAACTCGCGAAACAATTTTTTTTGAAAATTGGACGAATCCTAGCGTGACGGTGAAATGGTTAATGAAGCGTAAGTAATTGGGCGAGGGGCTGAGGATCCCGGCCTAGCTTGGCGACCGTCATTAGCTATTGTTCGTCGAGACGCCGACGCAGTGATCAGGAGCGTGGGGAAGAGAGGGGTAAGTGGATTCCTGTATGAGCCACGTTTAGCTAATGGTCTAATGAGTCTCGAGGCTCATCACAGATTGCACTTACACAGATTGCACTGTATTTCTTAGTTTTAATAAGAAATAAAATATAATTCTGTAAAATTAGTAAATAAATACCAAGACAATTATTCAGGATGTCAAAGACTGACTGAAAACTTTTTATTAACCTCATATGATAAAAATATTATTATCAGCTGACACTGACATTGTTGTCAGATGAACAGCACTATCAGAGCACGGGTACCAACTTTTGAAAAGTATAACCGAGGTTACAGATCTGTCAAAGCAACGTTTTGAACAAAACGGAGGAGTTAAATTCTCATTTCGAGAGTGCCGACCTGCTCAGCCATCCTCGAATCAATTCGCTTGATTCTGCTTATATATGCATATTTTAAATCAGCGCGTCGCATTCTTAGGCTTTTTTTGAAAAAACCAAGTAACGTAGACTCTTGGTATTCACTGCACATAAACTAATGAGCCCCAGAATGAGAAACAACTTTAAATCATAATTATTGATGGATAAATAAACTTTTCACACGCTTTGGAAAATCTCAGAAGTTCGCGGTAGTCACTTTTCGGTAAGGAACTAAGGGACTCGGTTATTGTATCGAGCAGGGTTCGAAACGATCGCAAAGGCGGTATACTACGTATACGCGCCAAAAGCAGTGAACTCCAACACAATGTGTTGATAAGGCGCGTCATTAACTCGCACATATCAACCCCTTTAGTTTTCATTTACAGAGATTTCAAAAAAGGCAAGCAGCACAACAAGAGAATTCACGATCCAACACTGCAAGGTCAACGACGCACCTTGACGAGACCGTGTATTGTGAATCTAGAAAGCTATTCGAACAAATTTAAGTTTTTTGATCCGCCTCAAGCAAAATCTTATCAGATTCTTGAAGAAAAGTGCTACGGAAAAATTTAAGCGAAGAAAGGAAAAATTCTGTCGAATTCCTAGAAGATAAAGTCGATTTAAAGGTATTTTGGGGCTAAAATACCCAAATCACCGGTATTATAAATCCCGTTATATTATTGAAAAGAAATTGACTCGATATAAATGCAATTGTATTAAATATGTCTTGATTTTGTTATTTTAAACGTCTTTTCATGCAAAGAAGCTCAACCATGTCCATGCTTTATTCATTCATGAATTGAAAGTAAGCAATCCACATCCCGAAAATCTACCGATTTGCCGTAAAAAATTGCAGAAACTTGATATACCAGGTCGATGTACCCACTCTTTGAATTTACCAATCGATTTAGTGAGTGCACGTATGTGAAAGTCAAAATGCTATAGTCATTTTGGGTGCATTCATTTTTCATGAAACAATTGTAAGTAATTTCAATCCCGAAAAACCATACATTTTCCGTATAAAATCGAAAAAATCAAAATATGTCGACTCCCTGACGTGAAAATTAAATTCTACGTGTGAAAATACTTATGTATCGATATGCTGAACAGAATGCCCGCCTCTCCTCGTAATTTACAAACCGTTCCTATACTTATCTCAAAATTTTTCTCAGAGCTTTGTGTTATTATCAGCTTCCATTTAAACCCCGGTTTGATGGCCGAATCGGCTGCCCAAAAAGCAAGCCATTTTTGAAGGGCTCTATGAGAAATTCGTGATATTATCAGCTCTCAGGAAATCACCCCATGGGTAAAATTGCTGGTATAAATTTTCGAGAGCTTAAAATAATCGTATTCAAGAAACTAAGGCATTAAACTATGGAGTCAATTTCGTTTTAATAATATAACGGGATTTACTTGTCTTCAGGTCAAAACTCATACAAGGAAGCCCCTTGCAAGAGGCTAATTTTTTGTAATTTCACTCAATTTTTTCTCCTTTTTATAATTGAATTGCTTGTCACATTCTGAGGTCAATCATATTAAATTGTAATTTATACATTTCCCCCCCCCCCCCTTCATTTTATTTTTTGTTTGGAGAAGTTTTGTTGATTTCTTCGGATTTCGAATACTGTAACTTCTCTTCTATTTGGCCGATTTTTATGAATGAGACCTCTTTTAATTCGTGTTTTAACGGAGAGTAAGGAAAAAATTGCTAAAAACTCGCGAAACAATTTTTTTTGAAAATTGGACGAATCCTAGCGTGACGGTGAAATGGTTAATGAAGCGTAAGTAATTGGGCGAGGGGCTGAGGATCCCGGCCTAGCTTGGCGACCGTCATTAGCTATTGTTCGTCGAGACGTCGACGCAGTGATCAGGAGCGTGGGGAAGAGAGGGGTAAGTGGATTCCTGTATGAGCCACGTTTAGCTAATGGTCTAATGAGTCTCGAGGCTCATCACAGATTGCACTTACACAGATTGCACTGTATTTCTTAGTTTTAATAAGAAATAAAATATAATTCTGTAAAATTAGTAAATAAATACCAAGACAATTATTCAGGATGTCAAAGACTGACTGAAAACTTTTTATTAACCTCATATGATAAAAATATTATTATCAGCTGACACTGACATTGTTGTCAGATGAACAGCACTATCAGAGCACGGGTACCAACTTTTGAAAAGTATAACCGAGGTTACAGATCTGTCAAAGCAACGTTTTGAACAAAACGGAGGAGTTAAATTCTCATTTCGAGAGTGCCGACCTGCTCAGCCATCCTCGAATCAATTCGCTTGATTCTGCTTATATATGCATATTTTAAATCAGCGCGTCGCATTCTTAGGCTTTTTTTGAAAAAACCAAGTAACGTAGACTCTTGGTATTCACTGCACATAAACTAATGAGCCCCAGAATGAGAAACAACTTTAAATCATAATTATTGATGGATAAATAAACTTTTCACACGCTTTGGAAAATCTCAGAAGTTCGCGGTAGTCACTTTTCGGTAAGGAACTAAGGGACTCGGTTATTGTATCGAGCAGGGTTCGAAACGATCGCAAAGGCGGTATACTACGTATACGCGCCAAAAGAAGTAAAAAATTGCTCTTGCTCAGACTTTTTACGGATATTTGATGAGGATGCATTAAGCATCAGAAGAATTTGGCGAAAAAAATGGGGAAAAAGGTGATAAAATTGAAGCAGGAGGAAAATTGGAAGATGTTAATGAAGAGTAATAAGGTAAAGATGCAGAGGAGGAAAGAAGGCGAAGCAAAATGGGCAGTCCTTCTCAGCTCCTTTCTCCTTTTTCACATCTTTTTCTGTTTCACTTTCTTCTCCTCATTTTCCCCTCTCTCTCCCTCTTCTTCTTCAACGCCGAATCAAACGCCTCGTTCGAAAACGGTCTAAGACACAATGAGATCCCCAGGGTGTTACGCCCTTCTAAAAGAGGACGAAAAAAAGTTTGATTGTGTCCAGCGTGTTACCTTTCGCACGCGTGGTATCGATTTTCGGCCGGATCGATTGGGAGTAACAGCTTTTTGTTTGATCTCGTCGGAGAGTCTGAGAGTCGTCGAAATAAGACGCGGAAACAAATGTCGAACTCGGGGCTGGAGGGGGGGGGGGGAGGGGAGCGTGAAAGGGAAAACTCGGAGCGCATAGCCTTCGAAGGAAGTTGTAAGGAAAACCCTCTCTCTCGTTCCCTCCAACTTATTCATTCGCGGAGAAAAATTGGCCCGACCAAGCTATGTTGCTCCTTCGAGTTAAGCTCTGTCGTGTCCGTATAACTCCGTGCTTTTCAGGGCTCCCTTTGAATGGAGATACGTCGTTTCGCCGTAGGACCGACAGGTTCTTGTCCCCGTGGATCCGCACGGAAAAACTGCCGAGCTTTGATTTGCTCCGAGTCGGGAACGCTCATGTGCACGGACATTATTCCAAATATTTGCCGTAACTACTCGGGAACAGACGCATGCTCAACTGTCGTTGTCAAATTTCGCACGATGGAGTTATCAGGAAGGGAATACTGTTCGAGCTCTTCTTTTCTGTACAGAGGCAAAAAGTTAGGTTGCTTTTTAACACTGGAGTTTTCGGTTGAGGTAAACAGAGTTTTTGGTCTCAGAAACCGAATCTCGGATCAGCTAACTAAAATTTGTTTTCCACGATTGAAAAACTTCGGTCACCTGATCCGGAGAAGCTCAATGTTCAATTTGAACCGATGATCCTAATTTGCAATTGAACATTTTTTGAGCCAATGAGCTGAAAGCAGCCCAGCTAAGACGCATATATGTAGGTAATGTCAGGTCAACATGAACGCAAGTCTTGAACTTATTGTCTTGATATCGTGACATTTTAGAGTTAGCGTTTACGAGGGCTGTAGGAAGTTGTAATTTCATAAACAGAAAACGCTGATTTTTCACTCATCAGTTAAAACTGAAAATTTCAACTTGTCATCGGGTGACACATTTAATTTTGATGAGGAAGCTCAAATTGCGATACCTCACTTTTGACCCATTTAGTGATTCATATTACTGCGAAGTTATGCGATTCATGGTCGTTAAAAGTCTTTTTTTAAGTAAAATTTTATCGCGACATTGTGAAGGTTTCGAAAGTGGTCCATACCCAGACCCACTCGCAAGTATACCCTGTCAAGGGCTTTTAAAACATTCGTTCAATGAGTATACACAAAACTTGCTAGTAGCATCATAAGGTCATCGAAATGGGTCACTTATATCACGATGACGTCCAGACAGCCAGTATTGTGTCTTCAAAATATTGAAATTCTGAGCAAAACATAGCCATATCACTGTAAGATGTGGAATACGGTTCATACCAGAGTGTCTACAAGTCCGGAATCTCTGGAAAGTCTGGAAACTGAAAAGTGAGGAATTCTGTAAGGAGGTCCGGAGTTTTTGTCGCAATTTGAGCGAGAAAGTCAAATTTCGTAAATTTTTCGAATTTCGTCAAATGAAGGTACTGAGAAAGTACTGAATTTTTCTGTTGAAGAGGTACTGAGTTTCTTGGAATGTACTGAAAAAGTACCGTAAAAGTACTGATTTTAGGCCAGCCTGTTTCAGTAGGCACCCTGCATATGTTGAGAGGATATAGCAAGTTCAGGATCGCTAAAAGACTCTGCCTCCCACGTAAAAGATTAATGCAGTACCAAGAGTGTAGGGGGAGTTGTTAACACTACAGCGGAGATAGCCAGAGGAGGGTTTTTCAAAGACTGTTCCTGAGTACAACATGAGCGCAACACCTTGAGATACAGATATAGGTTCATTATATTGCGAAGATAATCAGTCGGCAAGGTCTCTAAAAGACTAAACATAGAACACAAGGGGAGCACCGTAAAGATATCGAAAAGCTGTACCCGTCACCAGCTGCATTTTGTGAAGCATGAACTTTAATCTCCCCGTCGGTGAAGGGGGGCCGGAGCGGCGGAGAGAAGATGACGTATGTTGGTAAATAAAGTTTTATATTTGAATGATATCCGCGGAGCGAGACCGGAAACCCGGGATTGTTCCCCAGACTGCGCTCAAATTGCTCCGCGCCGAGGCAAGCGGTTCGTTAAGTGTTAAATCTTTATTTTGTTTTCGTCTCCCAGGTGAGGAATAAATCCTGGCGCTTCACATGCTGACTTGCCCCCTCGCTTCTCCGCCCCTCGTTATTAGGATATCGCTCGTAAAGGAGCTTTAGCCTTTATTTTTACTGCCTCCTCACAATCAAATGCTCCGGCTGATAACGTCAAGCGCGAGGACGTAGCATTGCCGCTGTAAACCGCCACCTGGAATACTGCCGCGCTAAGGAAGAACGCCGTATGAACCTTCAGGTGTTGCCAAATTTCCTCTTATGAATGCGAATTCCCTGGTAAATTTATGAATATTTTCCTCCCGATTTTTCCTATCATTTAGTTCACAATTTTACCTAAAGATTCTGAAAATTTGAAGGAAAAATATTCTTAAATTTATAAATATTTTCCTCCCAATTTTTCAGATAATTTAGTTCACAATTTTACCTAAAGATTCTGAAAATTTGAAGGGAAAATATTCTTAAATTTCCTTAAAAATAAACATGTTATCGAAAGAAATTTGGCAACTCTCGATTGTTCATACGGCGTTCTTTAGCACGGCAGAATACCTCTCGTATATCGTCACCTTCCGGCTGAAGTATCACAAGCGCCGTGCGACGTTTAAAAATTTCCGCAGCCATTCTATTTTTTTACAGGGAAAGTGTTCAACGAAGTTGTCCGAAAATTTCACTAAATTTTCTTTGCACTACCGATAAAATTCAGTGAAATATTTAAATAAATTCAACCAATAATTTCTCGTATAAAAATAAACTGGTGCCGAAAATTTTTAAACTTCGCATGGCGCTTGTGATACTTTGGCCGAAAGGTGACGGCATGAGAAGCCTCTGTTTTCAACAACGGATGGCTGCCTTTTTCAGCTATGCTCTAGAAAATGTCATTTTACTCGTAACGTTCGGACGGTTTGTGAACATGGTTTCTAGGCCTGAAAAACCTTAGAAATACTAGGACTCTCGTCATGGAATAGAAAATATCTAGGGAAATTGGGAAATTAATCAGTAGATTGGATGTTAAAAAACCGGCAATTCCTTCCATTTCCGCTCGAGGTTATAATAATTTTTAAATTTGTTGGTCCATGTTCTCTTGGAAAACATCCTAGGATCAGGAAGACAAACTTGAAAACGAGGCCGGATTACATTTTTTCTATCTTCGGCTGTGTTGCTAACGTAGCCCCAGAAGCACCGCCATAAAAAAAGACCAACTAAAGTTAGCACAAGACGGAAAAAGAGCGAAGAATAGGACTCACGTTGATGACGGCGCAGAGATACAACTATTCGTGCTTGATGGATGTCCGTATTGTATCTGCAAAATTGAAGGCGCGCTGGCGTGCGGCATGAACTCTCACTGCTCCACTCAAGGCAGCCGATGAAGTCTCGTTCAGGTTTGGGGGGAAAAGTTACAAAAGCGAGGCCGGATTACGTCTCTCCTTTCTTCGGAGGTGTTGACGCTCGATTTTTATATTTTTTTCAGTTTCATGTCTTATGCGGTGCGTGTAATTCCGGGAGGGAAACTTGTCCTGAGGAACTTAAATTCTTATCCTGTGTATAGTTGTTCCTTTCCGCTACGGGCTCTTAACTCTGCCGAGAGTATGTCCTCCGAGCTCGCCCATAGGATTATAATGCGAATTCTGAGCCCAGTGTGCGACGAGAGTTGAGGGAGCGAAACGGAGCGCTCGAGAGAAAAGAGCGATCATTTACTACTATAATTGAAAACATTTCATTACATTAAATCGGGCAGACAGCCCAGATTGAACTTATTTGCCGCGAAAACTTGGCAGTCCCCACCCGGGTCGGCAGGATCCGACTCGATAGCTTATGGCCATCGGAGCCTGTTGGATAGGTCGGGAAATCCTGTCGAAGGCATTTCCAGCCGGGATCGCGGAGTTTCCCCGACGAGCCGGCAATCCCGGGGGAGGGATTGTTACGATAAGCATCTTCGCGGTCGAGCCAAAACCGCCAGCTGGGGCCTGTGGTGTAAAACTGCTTGCCTCGTGATTGCAACGACAAGTGAATTTTGACAACGGCACCGTCTCCTCCCTGCCGTACAATAATTCCGCGAGAATAGGTTTCATTTTCTTTGATTTCGTACGAAAACTGTGTGCCTTATCGATTCTGTCGCCCCTTGAGTGGCTCCTGACCTTAAAGGCCCTTTATATGGTTTTATGACTAACGAAACTGTGAGGACGCCTTTAACGGAGCATTTTAAAAGGACAATTTTTGCGAAACTCGAGCAATATTCAACAGTTATGGTTTTTACATTGTCCTCAAGCCCGTAAGCGTTAAGGAAATGAATTTCTTACGAAACTCGAATGAAATTCAAAAAAACAAAAACAAATAACAAAAAAACGAAAAAAAAAAAAGATTTCTCTAGTGGAAAATTCAGCAAAATAGCTTTGAAAATGGAACCTTGAATGAATTGCAATGGTCTCTTACTGTAAAATATACAATACCTGTATTAAAAAATGTTATAGTTTTTAAAAGTTTGACGTCAAAAATCAGTCGTCAGTGCAGGGTGTCTAGCATCAGGATTTTACGGATTCCATAAGGATTTGAGGTCGACCAGGGTTTGAGGAAAAATCGGTCGTAAAATCGTTTGAGAAAAGTCAGCCGTCCGTCTGATCGGATCTTTTTATAGAGCTTTTTTGTGAAGTTACACTCGCCTTTCGTGAAGTTTTTCTTCTCCGTTATTTTTCTCCGCAAAAAATCAGGAGTGGGAAAAATTATGAAATCAGGATGTAGCAGTCAAAAATCAGGATTTAATCAGGATCTCCCTAAATGAAAAAAAAAATTAGACACCCTGGTTAGGTGTCTTGATTAGGAGCAATAAAAATAAACCTGCATCATTCTTGATTCAATGAAACGTATTTCTCGGCAATAAATCGACGAATAATCATTGTCTAGCCCGCTAGCCAAGTTCTTCTCTCAAAATTTTGTGGAGTTTTTGAATTCGTCCGACTGTGTGACGTTAATTTTACGAAGGGAACTGAGCCGGCAACCTGGGCGGCGGGCGATGTCCGAAAATGCGATTGACCGGGTCAGGTTTCAAACTAATCGCGCACTCCGGACTCGAAAGTTCGTTGACAGATGAAGGTTCCGATCGGGCGTGGAGCTCTCGATCCTTGCCCCAAGAGGCCGAGACCTCTGTCAATCCAAGATTGCGTCCAGCTCGCTCGCAAATGCAGTTTACGGGGAAATCTCACGTCTCAGCCTCCCCCGCCCCCCTTTCGTTTTCTTCGCGTCCGTGAGATCTCCTTTCACGGTCCTTCTTCGCTCGCCCCAAAGAAAAACGAAGTACAGTCGGATCTATCACAATTTAGATAGAAACAGCTGAAACTTACGGTCAAGGAGGGGTATCGGTAAGGGCCATTTTTGGACCTAATCTGCCGTGCTATTTTAAAACATCGTAAGAGCATTCGAGGTGTGCCTTTCCTCTCGGAAAATGTTATTTTTTGAAGAAACTTATGAATATTTTCCTTGGAATTTTCAGAGTTTTTAGATTAGATTACGAACAAAATACTCTGAATGATTGGAATAGAAATATTCACAAATTCTTCTGAAAATTGGTTATTTGGCGAAGGAAATTTGGCAACGTCTGATTGCTTTTGCGGCGTTCCTCCGTGGCATGGCAGTACTGTGGCGCCTGAATCTCGGCGATTTTTAGAAAAACAGTGATTTTTTTATGTACCAAGTTGAAAATTTATGGAAAAGGTTAAAACGGAAAAACTTACCCCAACAACTTTTAGTCCTTCTGCCGGTGGCCTCAATTTTATTTTCTTTGGCTAAAAATGCCCATTTTTTGTAGTTTATTAAATATTTTTGTTGGAACTTTCAAGATTGATTGGAATTTCTTGAAAATTCGACACAGCACAGTCCAGTCGGCCTTTGAGTACGCTTTCCGCTTTCCGCGTTACAGGGTGATCCAAAATTCCCACACCACCAACATCAGACATCATCCCTGTAACTTTTGACCAAATTAATGCACAGACTTGACATTTTGTGAGTTCTCCCAGGCCATAGAAAACGAATTTTAAAAGAACCTTCCTGAAACTAGCAGGAACCTCATGGGTTACAGGGGCGGTGCGGGACTTTAAGATCACCCTGTATCGCTCTGCAGGGAAATCTGGCGACCACGGGCGAGGGCAAAGTATGCGACGAGACGAAGGAACGTGTGACGAGGCATCCGGCCTGTCACCCAACACCCGATCGATTCGGTCAACAGAATCTGGCGTCTGGAGCTCCAGCCACCACCACCGGCTGACGCTCGGCTTCGGCTGACCCCCGCCGACGAGTTAATAACACGCATTCACCGCCCCCTCCCCTTACCCCCTCCTCCGCAAAATATTATTCCGTTTTGCGTACCCGTCGAATATTCGATATGTAAGACCACGCGGAGTCGAATAGAATCGAACCGTAATGTCAGACCGGATCCCTCCAACCGCCCCTTTCAACGTCACAGAGTTGCAGCCACGGAAGAAATGTATTTAAGATCCTGTGTTACATGTATTTTTTGGATATTAACACTGAACGAACGATACCTAAGAAATATTGAAATTTGTGGTGAAATGTCCCCGTGAACTTTCAAGAAGGGATGAAAATCAAGCATCCTAGATCATTCATTTCAGAGGCTCGTTATGCAACTCGCACTCCGATACACCGAATAGTGCTAAAAACCTTTGCTATTTTCCCTGCATCCCTAATTTTTTCTTCGTTTTCTCATACTTGAAGTTTTAGTAATAAAAATTAATCAAATTTTTGTATTCCAAACAGAAAAACGTAACAACATTTGAATGTAGTATATGTGACTTCAAAAAGTCAAAACTCTCACGAGAATGTGAAAAAGCAAATTAATCCCCAAATGTTTGCTAATTATTGCATGTGATCCGAAGGAAAATGAGTCAGAAACACTAACAGTCTTCCAGTGTGTGTAAGTAAGCTCTCAGAGTGGAAATTTTAAAATTAAGTTACGTTTCTTCGTAAGGGAAAGGACGAAAGACAACGTCGAAAGAATTTTAATTATCGATTAGCATGCTAGCAGTTTAAACAAATCATATCTTTTTATCCGGAATTCCAAAAAAGTATTCGACATGAAATCTCACGATTTAGATATTCATGAAATCTTGCCACCTTGGTCTCAGCTAATATTGTTAGATTATTTTATTTACTTATTTATTTATTTATTATTATTTTTTTTTTTTTCGAAACGGAATATCGTCCTGGATTCATCCTTGACCAATGACCATCGCGCACAATATCACCGCCGAACCGAAGGAGCTGTATTGCTTGAAATCTGGCAACGTGCCAATCACGATCGTGATATGAGGTGCAGCATAATTTTTCCGACTTGAATGCACTTTTCTGAATCCGTCTCTTTCCAAGTTTGGTAGCCTGATGAAGGAGGACATTCAGGAGTTCGTTTTCATTTCCTACTCTTTTTCCTCCTCAGTTTTCCTTGCAGGCCCCTATACGAAGAGAATATAACCGGGATCTTTCAATATTATATCAGATCATTTTTTGGCCACTTGCCACATCTTTTTTTCGCCGAGAGAGCGGAATTTCCACTAGGCGGTTTTCACTTCAAAATTCAAACTTATGATGATTTTGAACGTTGTGATCAGAATTAGCCCGACCAAGTTTCTTTGTGCTTAAGTTTTGCGTACACTTCAAGAAAAGTCCGCAGTTCATTACCCTGACTGATGAGTAATCGTTTTAGCAAACGAGGATTCGTTTGACAAACTCCCATCGCAAACTTATTTTTCGGTCCGACATTTATTAATTATCACCGAGTCATGCAAAATGCTCAACCATGTCCCCCAACAACCATTATCAGGCGAAAAATAGTGTTGATCTTCAAAATTAGCATTTTGCCCTGTATTGAGAGCGCGGGGCATTCAAAATATCTCTTCCCAGTTCAGCCGTGCTAAGCTCGCCGTAAATCCATCAAGATTTTTCCGCGTTTTTTGGAACTTAACACTTCATAAAATAAAAACTGCCTTACCCATGCACCTCAATTTTTAGGTTAAGTTGTTGATAGTATTTGTGAAAGAATTCTTTGTAAAAACATTTTCCCAAGAAACACAAGTATTTCTGCTATAATACATTGTTCCCAAAAGATTTAAAATGGCGTTTACGGCGTTTTTGCGTTGCACAACAGAGTTATCCCGTATCACGTTCAATTCCTACTCCCAAAATTTTTCTAAACGCAAGGTTTAAGGATGAAAAATGCAAGTAGCTCAGAATGTAGCGTTAGATGTGAGTCTGTTTCCTCGTGGCAAAAGGGTCTAAGGTCACTCCGCGTCCGGGGACCAGGCGAGTCAAGTTCAATCCACCGCGGAATCAATAACGTCAATACGTCGAACGTTTTGACGAAAAGGCAACGGCGACAATTAAAAGGGTGACCCCTCGACTCGATGTCCCTTTGATTTGTCCCTGCTCCCCCCTACGCAGTGGCCCTTCCGGCGACACGACGCCCCCTCCGAGCTGCAGTCTGCCGACCCCGATCTCCGCCCCCCCCCCCTTTGGAAATCAAATATCAGGCCGCTCCAGCGCAGCGGTCTTGGACCGTTATTAATGGAGATGCTCAGCGATGTCGCATTGCTCTCGAAATTTTGTAATAGGAACCAGAAACTGGAATAGTAGCGAGTGGCACTAATACGGATGTTACGGGCTCACTAAAAAGTAAAAACTTGTGTCGAAAGAGAAAATGGAACTAAAGCTCATTGTTTTTTAATATTCAATTTTCGAAAATTGCGTTCAGAATAAAAATCCCTCCTTCACGCCGTTTTATATTTATTTAAATCGACCACTAAACAGGGTATTCAATTTAGGACCAAAATGCATGTTCCCTTATGGTAGAGAAGAAACGTATTTAAAATTTTCAAGTTCTGCTCACTAGTAAAAATAGCGTTGTTCGCATGCATCAATTCAACGTACCAGCTTACATGTAAACCAAGAGTCACTCCAGCGTAGTGCAGGTTTAATTCTGAACCATTCTGGTTTTAGGTAAAAAAAATGACAGAAAATCACCAAAGACCAAAGCATTCATACGTGATTTAAAAGTTTATTAACTGTGTTTTTCTTTGTTTCTTTGCAGGTAAGCGTTCCCTTCCTGTGTGCATCATCATTTTACTGCGATTTCGTAAGTTACTTTTAGGATTTACCATTAGCAATAGTCATATTTTGAATGTCAAGGAACGGCCCTCCTCGAGCTTATCCTTCCTCTCAAAATAAATAACAAATTGTAAAATGCAGAAAATGCCCTAAAATTGGAGTACTCAGTTGGCTCTATTTAGATCCTCGTATGGAATGTGGGTCAAAAGGCCGCCCACAAATATTTTTTCAAATTATTACCACACTCAAGAGAAGTATATTTACTTCGGTTTTTTAAAGATGTATTATAATCTAAAGTACCTAAACAAAATACCAGCAGCATCGAAGTACCAAGAGCTCCGATGAACACGGTGAAAAAAAAAAAATAGGTTAGTTGGAACCAATGCTGATCAGTGTAGTTGACACTCGGTTCAGATGGCAAAACCTTAATTCACACGACCTCCTCAGTTTACATAAATAAACTTCGGTGTAGTGCTGCAATATTTCAGTCCAACTAACCAAACCACCCCGGTTCCCAACAACAGACCTGTTGCATACGTACCGAAGTATGTTCAATCGATGAACCGAATGGTTATCTTAACCGAAGTGGTACATTCGCTCAAATCGTCAAATTCTGGCCAAAGTATCGCAAGCGCCATGCGACGTTTCAAAATTTCCGCTACCATTTTATTTTTTTACTGAGAAATTTTCCAACGAAGCTGTCCGAAAATGTTACTGAATTTTCTTTTCGCTGCCGATAAAATTCGGTAAAATTTTCAAACAGATTCAACCAACAATTTTTCTGTATAAAATAAAAAGGCGGTGGAAATTTTGAAACGTCGCATAGCGCTTGCGATACTTTGGCCGGAAGATGACAAAATTAGGTATCAGATTTTTGAAGTGAAAAGCGGCTAAAAACATCTCTCGGTACATATAACTCAATGTTTTATTCTTTCGTGCGGTAGCTTTCAGTACTCAGATGAAAACTGTCATTTTAGTGTAGAGCAGACAACTGTGGCTGGGATATACCTTTCGGGCTGTTGTCGTTCGTGTTGTTGGGGATGAACACTTCAATCACATTCAGCTTAGTGCTCTATAATTGTGATTATATTTGGAGCTCCTTTTTTATGCCGGCTGATAACAACCGATTTGCGAAAACGCGATAATCAGGGGGTAGCTCGGCTCCGTTGTAGCATGTGTCGCTTCGATCCCCTTCAAGGCTCGTATTTCCCCGGTTTGACGGCTCAATTTATACTCCACGTTCTCCTGTCATCGATTATAAGCCGTGCTTCTATTGTTTCCTTCTCTTTTTTGTTGCTCAGGAAAAAAGCTCGTCCTGGATCACATCGATTCTGGGCTTGATTCTGTCTTCGATAATGGCTCGAGCTCGAATATAAAAAGTGAAGTGGAGAATTTTTCCGCTTAGAGTCCTTTAGTCCTAGCGAGACAGAAAATCTGTAAAATCATGGTGTCTAAGACTTTGAAAACCCGGGAAATATCATTAGAAAACGAAATATTTCTGGGTAAATCAGGGAATCAGCTCTACGGGGAATTTGCCCTTTTTTCCGTTGACTTAGCTATCGTTTAACCCTTAGAACCCAAGACTTTTTTATATGTATAGAGTTCCTAATCGGGTCAAATAACCCTTATTTACATAGATTTTGATACTTTTTGAAGTATTATAAGGAGTACTCTGAAGTCTATGTTATTTCTATGTTTTTGAAGTTTAGATATTTTTTTGAAACGTTTACCATTTTGGTAACATAATGGCGCTTTATCACCTCCTTCCTCATCCGCCTGAAGAGGTAGCCTTAGAGAGTCCCCCTAGAAGGGATAGCCTTAGAGAGTCCCCCAGAAGGGATAGCCTTAGAGAGTCACCCAGAAGGGATAGCCTTGTAAAGACCCGGCTTGGGATTGCCCGGGGTAGCAGCCAAAAAAAACATTTCCTGACACAACACAACCGTTACCAACTTTCCAATTTTTAAACGTCCGCTCTTTAAGGCGCTTGACAGACCTGTATAAACCTTTTTTTTTTCTTTTTTCATGATAATATTCGATTTAGACCATCACATCACATTTTGAGCTTAGGAAGCACCGCTAAAATCTAGACAAATGGATCCTATACAATATGAAAATAGAGAAAGGAAAAGGATGCGCATTAATGACGGCGCCGAAATACAACTATTCGTGCTTGGTGGATGTCCGTGTTGCATCTACAAAATTGAAGGCGCGATGGCGCGAGGCGTGAACTCTCAATGCTCCGCTCAACGCTGCAGATAAAGTGCCGTTCAGATTTGGGAGAGAAGTTAAAAAACGATGTCGCATTACGTCTCCCTAATCTTCGGCCGTGCTGACACTAGATTTTCTTCCTTTTTTTTCAATTTGATGGTTAATTCTTTTTTCAAAATGTATTCGCTCCATATTGGAACATCGTGTGTTCCGGTATCATAACTCCTCTAGTAGAGATAGTCTGGTTCACCCGTCCCGGCATGGACATCTGAGGTTAACAGGAATACGATAATACGAACAACCCAACATTTTTCCTCCAAACCTCAAAGAAAAATTCAGTTTTTACTAGGAGAACCCGGGGGAAAGTGGTGGAAATCCTCGAATTTCTATCATGCCTCTAACTTACCTCCCAATAATGAAGCAACGTCGAAAATGAGCAAGGTAATGAGAATGATAAAGAATTCCAGACGCCATGTGGAAAACAGAGAATCCGCAATGGGGAATAGATGCGATTTCAACACGTCTGAGAGGCTGAATTTTTCCAAGAATAGAACGATCTGTAGAATGATAATGGGAGTATATAATTGTGGTGCGGTAGCTCTTAACAATTCTAAAAAATGCACTTAATTTTTTTCTCTTCTCCTTCCTCTTTTCCGTCTCCTCAAAATTCAAATTACTTGATCTCTAGCGAAATGAGTGGTTATATCGGTTCGCAGGGTGGATGTCATGTCGATTTTTTTATGATTTTGCGCAGTCTAATAAACTTATTAGCAGGTAGCTCGCTCGCATTCCTTTGAAATAAACCACGAATGGGGATTAAATTGGATTCAATCGGGACTGCGGTTACGAGTCGGAATTTACGAGAGCCGGGATAAAGAGGTTTCCTGGAGACTGCGTAATTGAAGATAACAGACACGTTAGTTTCCTGGCTTCCGCTTTTATTTTTTCGCCCGCGCTTTCGCATTCTTAATTTAATTCCGCGGCAAAATTTTAATAAACCTTGTTAAAAATTAATTGGAGTCTTTCCCGCTCCTTTTTGCACCGTGCCATGCTTCAAGACGGCTCTAAGTAGATGAAACCGAAATATTCTATTAAAGTAGCTGTTTCGCTTCCGGAAACAATGCATATTCATACCTTTTGTTTATTATTTTTAACCTCGGCTACCTTTAAGAGCATTACGCTCGTAAGTTTCTTTTCACGAGAATTCGCCTGCCTCCTAATCAGGCGGCATCGGGAATGCTGCGTTGCCAATTTTCATGAAGTTAAGGAGAATGCACGCAAGTGATGGAGGATTCAGGTCATGTACAGGGTAATACGAAAGTCCCGCACCATCAACACGTAAGGCACCCCTGTAACTTTAGAACAAATGGAATGAAGACTTTAAAGTTGCGAAAGCTTTTAGGTCAAATGCTCCAAGGGGACGACTTTTTTGGGCCTGCAAACAATTTTAGGAGGACCTACCTCTCCGGAAAACGGCAAAAACCCCTGATTTATAAGGGTGGTTTGGGACTTTCGCATCACCCTGCATTTATTTTCGTTCTTCCAATCGTCATTTTCCCCAGGAAAAACGGATCCCCGCATAATAATGTGCTCGTTGCGAACACTCTGATTCAACGATCATTTTCTATATGTTTAAATGGCAGATCAATCGGTATAGCACACCACGCCACTGTTTTGTCGCCCTTCTGTCAAGAAACTCAACGTGATCATCTCATTTTCGTGTATTTTTAAGCCACAAAACTGAAATTGCCGTTTAACTTCGCGTGGTAATTTTTTCCTTTCAATTTCCTATAATATACAGGGTTATTCAAAAGTCACCAGCCACATCAGCTATTAACATAGTTCTAATTGAGCAATTTATCTTTTACTGAGCGGTTGTGACGGATTTTTCTCATATTGCAGATGGAAACTTCTCTATAGGTAACTCTCCTAAGTTTTTGGAATCCCCTCAGGGAGGTGGGCGGGTACAACTCAAAAATTTCAAATGCCAGTTTTGGCACCGCACCCCCCTCCCTGATGTGGCTTGGTTCCTTTCTGTTAAACTCAGTCCATATATAGAAAGACATACAGAACATAGAATAAGTAGAACATCTACGTAAACTTTTCCCGTGTATCTCCTCCGTATCCCGAAGTAGTCGAGAGGTGGCCTTGTCCGATACGGAGCGCTTTTGACCGGGGCGCTTTGAACGCGTTCCGCGACCGCATGGATTCTCGCGTCAAAAGAAGCTCTTTCCGAAGAAGACGGAGCAGGGGTCCTCGCCCACCGTCCGCGGGAGGGCGGAACATTTTCCCCGCAGCGGTGTGTATTATAAAGCTATTTCGGATGTGACGTCTCTACGTTGCGCGTCGGTCTCCAGTTCGGTAACAGCTCCGCCACCGCCGCGCCGCACGGTGGATCGAGTCACTAGGAGAGGTCGGACAAAATTTGGGAACTTCAAACGCTTATAACTCCGTTTATACAAACAGGGTGTCTACAAGTCCAGAAATAGTACTGATTTTTTAAGGCGGTCCGAAAGTACTGAAAAGTGCGGAAACTCCGCAAAAAGGTCCGGAATTTTTTTTTTAAGTTTTTGTCATTTTTGTCGCTATTTCAAATTTTTAACATTTTTCGAATTTCGTCCAACGAAGGTACTGCAAAAGTACGGAATTTTTCTTTTGGAGGAGGTACTGAATTTCTTGAGAATGTACTGAAAAAGTACTGTAAAAGTACTTATTTTTGACCAGCCTGCTCCAGTATACACCCTGACAAACCTATGAGGTTCCAAAGGTGATTCCATTGGTTTCCTCGTAAAATTTTCTTTAATAAGGCACATTGAAATTTAAAATGTTAATGATGAAATTAACATTATAATTTGCAGTTCTAATCAAAAATTTCAAGTCCGACCTGTCTCGTTAATTCGATCCACTGTGCGCCGCGCCGACCGGGGGTAGAGCGAAAGAAAGCGAGCAGAAGGGGTAAGAAAGTAAGTGTAAGTAGCCGAGGCGCATTATTCAGGCGTGTGTACGTGAGTATAAGTTGCATCCCTTCCGCGAACCACCCCCCTCGCCGCCCCCCTTCAAGGGTTGTCATTCGCTTTGTGAACATGTCTGGCATCTCACCCGATAAATGTCTGCAGTTTATTCTGCAGCCCTCTTTTTGTGTACGTTTCCCGTTTCCGATCCTTTTCTTTTTGGCTTGGGCTCCGGCCTCGTTGCCGAGTCGGATCCACGCACCTTTTTTCCAAGGATCGCCCTAGGGTCACCGGTCTGCACTGTCGTGCTAAGGAAAAAGGCCGTATGAACTTTTGAGAGTTGCCAAATTTCCTGCGATGAAATGTCTATTTTTGAGGAAAGTTATGAATATTTTTCCTTTAAATTTTCAGGATCTTCAGGTGAAATTGCGGACAAAATTATGTGAAAAGTTGGGAGGAAAACATTCATAAGTATACCAGGAAATTCGCGTTTTATCAAAAGAAATTTGGCAACACCTGAAGGTTCATACGGCGTTTTTCCTCAGCTCGGCAGCGCAGAGGAAAGTGACGCTTCGACAGGGTGTCTACTGTACGGAATAAGTGCGGATACACTGAAAAAGCATGGATTTCGGGAGGTCGGTACGGAAGGACGGAAAAGGTACGGATTTTTCGTTTTAAGGTACGGAAATTCGAGCTTTTCGTGACGATCTCTAAAAAGTAGCCTTGGGGGTATGCGACTTTCATTTATTAAGTTCCCGTTTCCATTCCTCGCGTTATTCGGTTTATTCCTTTGTCATTCTATCATTCCTCTTTCCCAATCTGAATCCAGTTAAGAATGCGTGTGAGGTGAGGAAAAAGTAAGGAAAAGGGAAGGCTTAAGTAAGGAGTTTTAAGAATGGCCAAAAAATGAATTTTCGGGTAACGAAGGAAAAAGTAAGAAAATGGTGTACTGAATAAATAAGTAAGGAATTTGAATGACAGGGTACCAATAGAAACCCTGTTAGGTGCACTTGGATGGGATTATACAAAAAGGATTGAGTTTGTGAGGAAAGAGGAGGTCAGCTCGTTAGTTATTGAAAGTGAAGTGACTTTGAATTGGTTTTCTTGGGAATGCACTGAAAAAGTACTGTAAAAGTACTGATTTTTGGCCAGCCTGTTTTAGTAGACACCCTGTCGTCCCTAAAACGCAGCTCAACTGGAGATGCGACCACCTTTGTTTACCCGCCCTGATGAAGGTGAGCTTTCGGTTCACTTGGCATCGCGTCGCCGGCCGCATGGCTGAGAAGGTCTCCAAAGCGAGCGTATATTAATACGCGTCCTTTCTGATATTTTACGGGGGCGGCCGACGGAAAGGGATGTTGGTGTCGCGAGACATCCGGATCCGCCGCGGTAATGGAAATGAAGCGAGGTGCGATGCGCGCTGCTCGGACCCAACATTCTTCCGCTTGTTTCGCCTTATTTGGGTCACATAAAAGTGACACTCAGGTTTATGAAGTCACTGTCTGTCATTTTTTCCTCGCGGAAAAAGTCGTTTGTAAGCGTTTTGAGTTTTCCGTCCTTGGAACCGCGGGAGGGGGCGGGAATGGCTTTACTCCCTGTTTCGCCTGTTTATTCATAATTTCCGGCGCCTAAATGGCTCTCATTCCGCTGAAACCCTTCCAACGTCGCCGGATCGTGCGAGAAATTCCAACACTCATGGTGAGTGAGGACACTGGAAAAAAAGTAATCTTGAATTTGCCGCCAGGAAGTGTTTCTTCTTAAATTAAGAAGTTCGCTGATTAATATACGCTACTTTTTAGCTTAACTCGAGCATTATTTTTCTTGAATCAAGAAAAAGTCAGCTTAAAGCAAGATGAAAAAGTTCTTGGCGGCAAATTCAAGAATAATCAGGCTTGATCCAAGCTACTTTTTTTCCAGTGGAGATAGCGTCGCTTTTCAGACGAAGGAACGGGTAGTGATCCGAAGTAAAATCTCTAGCCGGGAAGAAAAAAGATCCCTAGATTTTGCTGAAAATCCCAGATTCCTAAAGTATTTGTTCGTCCAATTATCGCATGTAATGAGAAGAAAAACCGGGGAAACTTTCAGTTAGAGCCGCGAGGGTGTCTACAAGTCCGGAATTTCTGGAAAATCTGGAAACAGTACTGATTTTTTAAGGGTGGTCCGGAAGCTCTGAAAAAGTGCGGAAATTGGAGGAGGTCCGGAATTTTTTTTCATTTCTGAGTGAGAAAGTACTGTAAAATTACTTATTTTTGACCAACCTGTTTTAAAAGACACCCTGCAGTTATTTCTGGAAACCTAGGAAGAATTCGGAGAGAGAATGAGCTTGTCGTAGCGATTACTGGCCCAACCGTGAGTACCGTGAAAAACTGCCTCGTAAATCGTGGAAATTCTGTGTACAGCTCTTGCTCGATTCTGATCTTCTTAGACTATGAAATGACCTACAAGCTGTATTAGGTGCTGCATTAAACTTGGCAATGGAAATGGTTTACTGTCACGACTGACTTTTGATTTTTCATCTCAGCTCTAATTTTGATGAAACCTCCGCACGCGACGTCCGAACATCAGGAGCCGTTTCATTCATCTCGTGGCTCTTCTGACATAAGGGCATATCCCTTTTTCCACATGAGCCTCAGAAAACATGGCGTTATATGAACAACAAGGCTCACCTAGGTATAATTGGACTCCATTTTGCAATCTGGGACCACGATTTCTGGCTCAGTGTAAAAACAACATAAGTATCATTAGTTTCCCAATGCACTTAAGTGTTTTTATGGATGAGCCAGAATTATAGTTGCAAATCGCGAAATTTAATCAAATTGAGATATGCCCTCACACCAGAGGAGCAAGGAGCTGAGGCAGCGGTTCTCGACCTTCTATGTTTCGATGCTAGTTTTTGCCGATGAATTTTCGATGGATGTGACTACCAAACATACCCCTCACCAAATGAACCCCAGGATACAAATATTCTTATGGACCTCGAAGCTCATCTGGGAGTATTGTTAATTTTTACTATCGACCGATTCAAATTTACATTTATAAAATGTTCCTCATCTTCTTTGCTTTCTTTCGCGGTGTCCTGGAACCGTGGGTCTCTTGCCGGAAACGGACAATGGGTTTTAATAATCTCTTCAGTTAGACAGCCTCATTTAATTAAACGTTTTCGAATTCCCCGGGTTTTCTTCAATTCGTCTGAATAATTAAATTCTTTATTGCTCGGATTGTAAAGACGCGACGTTCTCCTCGGAGGCAATGCACTTTTCCCACTAAGCTCGCGGGTCGAAGGAAAAAGGCTCTTTATCGGAGCATGCCTTTCCCGCACTGCGACCTCTTAACGAGGAAGAAAGCATTCGCGCAACCTCTCACTTAATAAGCCGTGCATTTTTCATTATTATAGTCTATTCCGTCGGTTCTTGCGGTAAATTAGAATTCTTAGATTTAATAGGTGCCCCGCATATTTTGTCTCGACAGTCTCGAGGATCTCGCTCTATTCCGCGTCCTTTACTGAAACTGACATTTTTTTAGCAAGCGGAGGTTGGCTTGTGTAAAAAAGTACAAAGCTTGTTTTTCTGTAAAAAAGTATTGACTCGGACAACATAGAATGAGGACCATCAAAACAAGAACCAGTCATCGTTTGTAAGTTGTGAAATTGTACTTCACAAATTCTATTTGTTGTACGCATTGAATGAAACATATTTGTTTCCTTTTTTGCCCCCACCCAAACTCGTAATGTTCACCTACGTGGCACAATTTACTGTATTGCATCTTTAGAATCCAATGACAGCTGATGAAGAGCAAGAAAAAGTACTATAAAACAAAGACTACACACATGCACTTACGGAAGAGTCAACAATAAATGCAATAATTTTATTAGGCACAAACTTTACGGAAATCGGTCTACTCGATATGGATGATCCAATTTATTGAACAAAGAGAGAGAAAAAACCATAGGTAATCGAAACACCAGATGATCATTCTATATCGTCTGAGTGTTTAACGCATGTGCCGTTAGTTTCGCTCTGGAGATAGGTGCTTTTATGGATGAGCCAGAAATAGTAGTTCCTCATTGCAAAATTTAGTCGAATTTAGTTCAAATTTCCGCGAAATATTACCGAAATATGTATCGATAAACAGGATGTTTGCATCGAACACCTTAATAATCGATTTTTTACCATGGCCTCAAATGGGACAGAATCGATTATCTATCATTCCTTGTCTCGCCACTACCCGTCGTCTTTGACTTCCTGGTCACCGGGGGCAGTGGCGAGATAATGAATGACAGATAATCGATTTTGTCCCATTTGAAGCCATGGTAAAGGATCGATTATTAAGGTGTTCGATGCAAACATCCTGTTTAGCGATCCTTTTCCATAGGTTTAAATGAAAGATCAATCGATATATCTCAAAGCATGCCACGGTACTGGTGACGGGGGTTGTGAAGGAGGATGGTTGCCCTAACAACCAACTGCTTTCGTTTGGGCGCTATTTTCACCGTCCGCGCGTCGCGTCGGCATCTTCCGCGTTATCTGCACCCGCACAGAAACGCATTTCATGCATGTGATACCTCTTAATGTGAAAATGACAAATTTGTTGAGCATTTTTTTTTTTGCGGCTCCGTCAGTTTGTTGTATGAAGAGACTTTGCATTCCGATCTCTCAGTGACTAGTCTGACGGCTAGTTAGGGCGTCCCTTGTTCGAACACTTTTACGGTATCTCCAGGGGTGCAGAATCTTTCATATTTCCATGTATCAGGGTGTCTACAAGTCCGGAAAGTCCGGAAATAGTACTGAAAAATTGCGGAAATTTCGCAAGAACTTCTGGAATATTTTCATTTTTATCGATATTTGAGTGGGAAATTCTAATTATTGAAAATTTTCGAATTTCGTCAGCTGAAGGTACTGAAAAAGTACCGAATTTTTGTGTTGAGCGGGAATACTGAATGTACTGAAAAAGTACTGTATAAGTACCGATTTTTGGCCAGTCTGTTTTAGTAGATACCCTGATATATATTCACGCACCTATCCGCCGGTTTTCGGCATTTTTCTCCCGCATGTTCCATAAAATTTCCTCTAGATTTCAAACGTGAGAATCATTTTTTCCCTGTCTCCTTTGATTTTCGACTCTTAGACCTAAAAATCGTCCCTCCTTTTATATTTTTAGGAGCTTTACCACATGTCCCACGCACCCGCGCCCGGGCGCATGGTCGAGAATTTCCTGCGCGCCAGTGTACCTCCAACTCTAGTAGATCAATTGTAATAAGCATTTCCGAGTCATTTCGGCTCAGCTTCTCATATCATTCTTAAAAATTACTCGACGCGAGGTGTGGTTTGAGTTGAACTCGAACTTTGCAACATGGGAAAATATGTCTTCTTATTGAGTAGATTTTGTGTTCGAATAAATGCGTCATGGTTTTTAAACCCCTTCCTCCTCCCGAGAAAATTTGTATTTCAGGGACAAGATTCCAACAGTCATGCTAATTTGCCGGGAAAAAAATCATTTTTTGTCGTAAGGGGAATCTAATACAGGAAGTATTTTTAGAGACTCGAATATACCAAGAAAATTGGCGTTTCCGTCTTGTATCAACAAATAATAATCAGTCGGTTCCACCGAAAATCCTGTCAATGAAAGATAATCAGATGATTCGGTCAGTGGCGTGGCGTGAATTGCGATGTATCGATTGATATGTAATTTAAGCCTATGATAAAGAATCGATTATTAAGGTGTTCACTGCGAACACCCTGTCTATCGATCCTTTTTCATAGTTTTAAATGGCAGATCATTCGATATATCGCAAAGCACGCCACACCACTGGATTCGGTGATACAGTAGTATTGAATATTCGATCCATACTCTTCTTACTTTGCAGCTAAATGTCTATTAACTGCACCCTACAAAGTTATTTTTTAACGGAACTGTGTTTCACCCTACGTTAACACGTTTTTCGGCCGAATCCCTCGAAATGATAACAGTTTGGCAGCGTGGACAGTATGTTTGTTTGAATTTATCAGCCGACCACGCGCGCACGGTAATTGAAACGGGAAACGCAATCGCTCTTTTAGACTTTTATGCCGTGAAGGAAACCCCTCAACCGCGCTCAGTTTTTTATTTTTCATTATTATTTTTTTATACGTTACTCACGGTCCCTCAGAGTTGACTCAGCGGGGAAACTCGCATCCTCGTTTGTCCCCTCCCAACGCGTTGTGTGAAGAGCTTTGTTTTCCCTTTTTGGACTTTTCTCTACCCGCTGTGGACGCTCTTGCTGCCATGTTCTGGAAAACAATCTATGAACATTCGTATTCTGTCAAATTGCCCCCAATAAAACGCAAAATACCTGGCAGCCCTCTAAATTTTTGTCTCTGAATTTTTTCTGCGGATTTTATCCTTATTTTAATCTTGTGTGCTTGAGAATGTCAACGAAAAAACTTAATAACTCTACTTGAAAAGAAATATTATACAATGTTCAACTTAGCAACCTTAAAATGGCTGTACGGCGTTTTTCTTCATCATGGTATTATGCAGCATGCCCTTTCTTTGTTTTGGAAATTGGTCCGGATAACTGCGGCGGACAGATTACTGTTATCGGTGAGATTGTATTTGCTCCCCGACCCCTTTCCCGACTCTTGAAGTATCACTCCAGTGCTTCAATCTGCTCTTTGCAATCTCCATCGAATATTTCCGGTCGTAAAACGCGTCACCTCTGGCACGGATGTACTTTCGAATGCATAATTTCTCAGAGGGTATAATAATTTGAAGAAGAAGAAGAATTGGAAAATAAATCCATGCGCGAAAAATGGAAGGGGAAAAAACCTTGATTAGAGTAAGGGATCAAAATGTGGGGTGATTGCGGTGATTCTTTTTATTTGTCTTTAATGAATGATTTTATTTCTTACGTACGCACCAGATGTTCCGATTTATCCATCGTATTTACGCCCCAAGCGTCTTGGAAGCGAGGCAGTGACCATTCTCAGCCATTAAATATTCTGGGGCGTGGTGACGTTGTTGATTTAGAGGTCAGTTTGCATATCAGCTAGGATATGTGACGTCATTGAGTAGCTCAGAAGTTCAATTTCAAGAAAATTGATTCAATCGTATTGCATAGAGAAAAAAAAGGAGGTGTTTGCATTTCGGGCATCTTGGAATTTTTTGATGACTTGATGACGTAGGTGGGTACAGCTGGGTACAGCGACGTCTCCTTCACGCTGTACCCACCTACGTCATCAAGTCATCAAAAAATTCTAAGATGCCCGAAATGCAAACACTTCCTTTTTTTCTCTATGATCGTATTGTATGTCAGACTACTTAGTTCCCATGTATCCAATTCGTAAGAAAAATCCCTACTCACGACGAATCTCTCTCAGCCTTCGATCGCCTCATCAATCACGCCACTTGGTGCAAATTCTGAATCTGGCCACTGCCCCCAGAGGCGGATCCAGCAATTTGGCAACGCTGGCTGAATAATCGATTCTTGTCGCAGCACTTGGCCCTTCCAAGAATCGATACATTTCCATAGGTTTGAATGGTGAATAAACAGTGTTGCCGATTCGCTTTCGACTTTTTGCCCCGTGATCGCGCGCGCTGAAAAAGCACGCGCGTGCAGTTTATCACGATCGCCAGCGTCGCCGCTCGACCGGCCGGGGAGTGCGCGCACGAATCAATGAACCGTAAAATAAATACCCGGCGTCGATCTTGTCCCGGACGCAGCGACAGCGTGGGGAGGGGGCGGGGGAGGGAACGGGGGGCAGTCGCGAGGGGGCGGTCATTTTTGCATGCATCACGTGTTTGTCGATGCATAAAGTTGCCCCGCGCCACTTTCCGCGGGTTAAAAGCCCGCCGTTTCAATCGGGGAGCCGTTCGCGAGGTTTTATTTGCTGCACCCCCACCCCCATCCCCCTCGAATAGCCCCCCCCTCCTGCTCGACCCCCTCCACTGCCTTTCGCGGACCCTGCGACTCGACGCTAAGTGCTCTAGCTCTCCAGGTAACAATGAATCGGTTTTCGCGAATTACGGTCGTTCCGATTCGGTGTTCGTCTCCCGGCGCTTGACCGGGATACTGCCGTGTTTAGTTCGAAAACCCCGCATGAACTTTCCGACGTTGCCAAATTGCTCCCAGTGAAACTCGAATTTTCTAGAACACTTTTTGTTGTTCTTTCCGTTGAATTTTTCAGGGAGTCCTGCACTCAAATCAATCTAACTCCTCCGAAAATTTCGAGAGAAACTACTCATAACTTTTCTCAAAAATGGATATTGTATCGGGAGAAATGTGGCAACCCTCGTGTTCTCGTAGTAGGTTTTTCCTTGGCGAGGCAGAATAATGGCCCCGGAATTATTTGGCCGAGATAATGACCGCATTAAACATGTACTCTCCTAATTTAAGGGTGGGTGTTCGCCACTCCGCGTTTGAAATCCGATTCGGACGCTGCGTTCTGATTTTTAATTGCTCTCGTTACCGAGGTAACCGTTCCGATCCCCGAGCTCGCCAGGTCGCAGGAGTGGGGAGGGAGGTGGAAAACCAGTTGCGCTATTTATGACATCACGCACTGGTGGTCAAATTGTTGAACTTATTTTGGACGCCCGGAAGAGGCGGAGAAAATGATGAAAGGTTTGAAAACTTGCCCCCCCCCCCCTCCAATTTTTAGAATCTAGAATTTGACAGTGATACGGTGGTGACAGGTAGTTGCACAAGGAATGACAAATGTCTTTGTTGGATTGTAGGGGACTGTGTTGGTTAGGCGTCGCAGAGCACCAGAGCGCACTGAATGCTGCGTTTTTGTACTACGTAAAGAGCTATCCCTGACTCGTAATTGGAGATGGCTAGATCTACATTCGTCATAGACTGTAAAGCATAACACAATGTTCGCTGGTCAATTCACAAAATACGTACAAGTGTACGCTGAATATTCGTCATAGAAAGACTGAAAAACATAACACAGTATTCGCTCGTTGATTCATAAAATACAAACATATTATGTACGCTGATTGCCGAAATGCGAGGGAAAAGTCGACTCCCGTAGGAAAGTTTCTATTTTTGAAAAAATCACAATTTTGTCTTCCCTCTTTATTTCGATTTTAACACCGCGATCAGTGAATTAATTAGCTCTGTGATGAGCTCATCTGTTTTTGCTTGTGATACTGTGATAGTTTTAGAGATATTAAATGGATAAACTTGCTTAAAAATCCACTCTCGTATACTAGGATGCTACAGCGGTCTACGGTTGCTTCATTTCTACGAGATCGGTCCAGCTCTAGGGAGCCTTGTGCGTTAATTGTAGCTCATTTTGCCCCCGGAAAAAGTCAAAGAAAAAGAACAACTTCTAGAAATTGGGCAGGAAATAAATATCTCGAAGTACTTCTGCGGGCCGAATGTTAAAATTGATGTACTAAGATGTAGACATTGAAGACAAAAGGGACATGGAGGTATCCTATTGGTGGAAGCGGGTGGTTGCAATGGACAAAGGAGGTAACTAACGGCAACCCAAGAGAGGCCCTATAGTCAGTTGATCATTTTCTCCCTTAGTCTAAAGAAACCACCTATTTCAACCGATAGGATCCCTCCATCACGCTCATTACTCCCTATTTCTTCTTTGTCTACCGCTTTATTTATCAATTTCAAGAATCAACCCGCAGGAAACCCCATTCTCTTCGATAGGATTCGCGAGAAACACAGTTTTGCTTTCGATAAAATGCATCGGCGCAGGCCAGCGGGACGGTGAGGCTCGCCGATGCTCGGAGGGATGAAAATGGTTGTCGGTGTAGAGGAGCGGGCGGGGCGGGGGAAGCAAGGGGGAAGGAGGGAGATTCAGCGGAGGGGTAAACCGGGGGGGGGGGGGGTCGGTGCGGTGCATCTAGGAAAACAGGCGAATTGCAAAGCTCCTGAGAAGTGTGCGACGTGAGAGGATTTAAAATAGAAGCCGGGAATCCGGGAGTTTAGGGGCAAAGACAGAATCGCTGCTGCTCCGGCCCGGAAATACGTGCTCGGAGCCGTGATTTTTTAAGTGAAAATCCTGTCCCTCCCCCTCGCCCGGGACCCGGGAGCCGAGTCGTAACACTACAAAGGAAGGCTCGTCGAAGGCGGGAAATATTGGCACCCAATTTGTTGCTTTGTCCCCTCGCTCGTGTGGAGTCGTCCCTCCGACGCGGAGGCGGATCCGGGCCATTCAAATCGGGACGGGATGGAGATCCACGATGCACTCGTATCGCTCCGAGCTGGTGGCAGAGGTTAATTTAGTTGTCAACTTCCGTCCGCGTCCGCCTCGAGCCGCCCCGCGATATGACGTCTCGTAAGTGCATAACGTCCAGTTTCTTCCGCTCGGAGTTTCGTCTCTTCGGCACTTGTGGCTTGTGGCGTCTCCTCAGGATTTGAATGGTTTTACGATAAAGAAAAGGACCCAAGTTTTCTCGAGAGGGAGACACGGAGGGTCGTACACTGTTATCAACGGATGTCTAAAAAATTCTCACACTGGGGAAAAAACATATTGGATCTAGAGTCCAGACTCTTGAAAACATTGACAAGAAAAAATACTCTTGATTTGATCAGATTTTTGCTTAAATCAAAGGCTAAAGGTAATCCGCTCAAATTAAGAGGCTTGGTTCTTGATTTAAGCAAAAATCCGATTGAATCAAGAGTATTTGTTCTTGTCGATGTTTTTAAGAATCTGGACTCTAGATCCAATGTGTTTTTTTTTTTCCAGTGCAACATATAAAGGGCAATTTTCGCTATCTTCGAGTTCAATTCAGCAGTATAGCAGTATGAGCACACCTCATCTTTCCTCTCTAGTTCCTTTTAGCATGAAAACGTCCAATGGGCCAGTTGTGCCGGTAACAGAATCCTATTTTGATGCATGCTTCTTGTAGATTAGCTAAAAATAAAAAGATCTATCCAAACAGCAACTTTTTACGTTGAATATTAACCGAGATATCGTCCTTTGAAAAGTCGGGGTTTTGACGTCATCCACCAAGGTAGTGCATAAAATTGTATGTAGTATCGCGGTAGATGACGTTATAAATCGAGTTTTTCAAGGCGCGATATCTCGGTTAATATTCAACGCAGACAATTGCTGTTTGGACAGATCGTATTATTTTTAGTTGATCCGTTAGGATAAAGCATTAAAACACGATTCTGTGACTAGCGCAACTGACCCATTGTGAGTTATACTCCTTGAAAATTTCATAAGACCCCTGGAGAATTCGTATTTTATCAAAAGAATCTGGCAACGTCCAAGTACTCATACTGGGGTTTTCCGAGCACGGCAGAGTTTATATCAGAGCGAGTTGAACCCGAAGGCGCGTATTTCGGTGACAGCTAAAAATCAACCTCGCGGACCCTCAAAATACCTTTCGGAGGAATGTTCTGTTCCCGTGCGCGTGCCTCCGAGCGGAGGTATGCGAAGGCAAATGAGAGTAGGGAAAAAGAACTTTCTTTTCCCTAGGGGCTTAATGGATTTACGCGTGAGAGAAAGTGTCGGGGGCAGAGGCAGGGGGTCAAGAGGGGAATAAGCGAGGGATAAGATTGACAGAACGGAATAAACAAGGGCAGGGGGTTGCCTGGTTTATCATAAAACTTGAGCCACGCATGGATAGGCAAGATTCGATACGAGCCCTCGGAGCCATTAACACGGAGGCGCACATTTCTACTAGCTGAGTAAAGAATTCGGTCACATTTGGACCGCGTTTAGTAGAAGGAACCAAGCCACGTCAGCTACTGCGAAATTTAATTGGGCTGTTAATTTTTCACGAGAGAACTTTTGTGCGGATTCCTTTGAAATTTTTAAGGAATTTGCCTTGTTCTTGCAGAAAATTCACTGAATTTTGCACAAAGATCCGCACAACCGTTTTCATGTAAAAAATTAAATCTCCCAATTGAACGGGACGTGCGAAAACCGCTAATGTCCATTTTTTCCAGTCTTCAGTTTTTTTGAGTTGATAATTCTTTTCGGAGTTGGATACAACCACGGAAGTGGCGTTAATACTCGTCTCTGGGGTACCTTAATCCCAAAACGAGTTCCTTCATCACTTGTATGGTTTTATCAACTCTTTAAAGAATTATAAACTCAAAAAAACTGAAGACTGGAAAAATGGACATTAGCTGTTTTTGCACGTCCCGATTCAATGGGATTTGGCAATATTCGATGTGGCTTGGTTCCTCTCTGCTTAACGGGGTCCATTTACCGTAACGCTGTGTTCCATATTGGCCTCATGTAACCGTCTTTTCCGGTTTGGCTATCTTACCCTTTCTTAATGCAGCTGAGCTCTTTCACTAGTTCAGTTAATGCTACTGAGCTATTTTCACAAATCGATTTGGATTGAAAGCTTGGTTCCACAAGCCGGAGTACGGTTATATTGCTTGAGGAGTTCGGTCACATGAATAGAATCGTGTGTTCTCTACGGAACCCGGAACCAATGTTCTTAGTGATGATATAACCGAAATTATTTTCAAGTGCACAGAGCTACTCAGTAATCTGTTGGCCTCTGTAGCCATTTTCTTAAATTTCATTTATTTGCAGTGTCGGATGGACCGTAACCGTCTTTTTTGTCAATGAGCTAATTGGCTGAAAGGAGCCAAGTTGCAGTTGGGGTAAAAATAATTCAGGAGTAATTTTCAGCGTAACTATTCGCACACTTTTCCCCGGATATCGACTCAAATTTGGATTAAATATTATTTTGAATCTGAAAATAAGCGTTAATCTTTCAGTCTGTTGTTTCAAAGAGTCTTATGGAGCACTGGAAAAAAAACCACATTGGATCTAGAGTCCAGACGCTTGAAAACATTGACAAGAAAAAAATGCTCTTGATTCAATCGGATTTTCTTGAATCTAAACGAAATCCGCTTAAATTAAGAGGCTTGGTTCTTGATTTAAGCTAGATTCTGATTGAATCAAGAGTACTTTTTCTTGTCGATGTTTTTTAGAGTCTGGACTCTAGATCCAATGTGTGTTTTTTTTTTTTTTTTTTCAAGTGAGGAATACAACTTCAAACTCCTTTCCCTCGGTCCGATCTTGATGCGACTTCGTTCCTTCCTATTCAACTCGGTCCGAGTATTCAATGGAAATTCCTTTAGATTCAAGCAGAAATGTTTCTTGGTGTTCGATCGAGGAAAGGCTGCCGGCTTGGCACCGCAGCCGGCACAGGGAGAGGGGGAGGGAGCTCCGGATGAAGATGACGTTAAATTATTGGAAAATATTTACGCAACCATCAATCATCCGGCACATCCATTGTTTTATCCATATCAATTCGATTTTTACGTTTCTCCCTCTTGATGAAATGCCTCGTGCCGCAACAACTGACTTCTCGCTCCTTCGGACTGCAGACTTCGAGCCCCTCGCCCCCCCCCCCCTCGTTCCCCTGACGCGCCCTCGCTCCTCGTTTTCGGACCTCGAGTCTGCTCGGTCCCCTCGGATTTTATATTTCAGCGGTGATGCGTCATCGCTAGTCGCCTCCCGTCATCGTCCGTCGGTAAAACCCTACTTTCGTGATACAGAAGAGAGCAGTAACTCTGAAAATTAAGTTTTGGGAAAATTATCCCACAGCACAGTTAAGAACTTTCAGCCAGATCAGCCGAACCGATTTGGTTGCTTGACGCAATGTTTTTGCTAGGAGGACAACAGTATGTGCTCCCCTCTGAACGCTTGCGGTAATCATGTTGTTAAAAAATAATAACGTTAACTTTTAGGAGTATTAATTGGCATTTAAAGGTGCCATTGTGTATGCAACAGCTAAAGATGTTGTTATCTTGCAGGGTTGCTTGTGGGAGTGGGCTTACCCAGGGGGTTTACAGGTCCGGAATTTTCGGAAAGTCCGGAAGTAGTACTGATTTTTTAAGGGCGGTCCGGAAGTACTGAAAAAGTGCGGAAATTCCGGAAGGTCTGGATTTTTTTTCATTTTTGTCGCAATTTGAACGAGATATTCAAAATTTTTTATTTTTCGAATTTCGTCAATTGGAGGTACTGAAAAAGTGCTGAATTTTCCCGATGAGGAGGTACTGAATTTCTAGGGAATGTACTGAAAAATCACTGTAAAAGTACTGATTTTTGGCCAGCCTGTTTTAGTAGACACCCTGGCTTACCTCAAACCGCCAAAACTCCGATTTGACACGGCATTGGTAGGTGCTCTTTTTTTATTTATTTATTTTTTATTCGTTGTTTTTAAAATGAAAACAGAGCATTCAGTGCAACCAGTATCTTAATTTTCCATTATTTAGCACCAAGGTTCCTTCTTCCCGTGGGCAGTCACACACGTTTTTGGAACTATTACTTCTAACATTACAGAGATACTCGCCAGCTACCTCTGGAGAAGTAACTTTCCTTCGACAACGAATTCTCCGGTAATTTTGTCTAAAGTCCCACGCAACGCCCGGATCACCCCCATCTTATCGCCCTACTTTTGAGGCCGTTATCGGTGTCAGGCGAAACTTGTTACTTTAAAACTGCGCTTCTCAAGATTTAAATAAATTATGCAGTCGGGAGGAAGAAGATAAATGACTCGAAACAGGAGCTAAATTTTGTCGAAGAACTGCCGTGTTGCCACGGATCAGGAAGTAGTTTGAACTTCATCCCAATTTTATTGTTCATCTTTCTCCCTGTTCGCGTCAAATCAGTGTACGCTTTCTTCAAAATTAGAAAAAGGAGGAAATCATCATCGTGAAAGTGTGAGCCCGGTACAAAGAGCTTACATTCTGAAAAAAAGTAGAAATGAGGTTTAAGTCGCAAGTAGATACCATCCTCCCCTCAAGCAAACTTTGAACTCCGTAAAGAATTGTAAAATTCACGGCAACCACCCTCATTCTAGTTCATGCCCACCCCCATCCCCCAACTGCGTCATGTACACAACGAACGGTTCTTGAGACAGAAGCACATGAGCAACGATTGATGGCAGGCGAGGCTGCGAGGCGCCTTTGGTTTTGCGTATATGCAACACGCACGTCCGGAGAACACGAATAGTTGCATTCAGACGCCGTGACCCAAGTCTCATCGTCCCACAGGTTCGCGAGGAAACAACGCTAAGCAAAGTGCAACCAGAGACAACAGACCCTCCACTGGCCTCGTGGCCTTGGCGACAGGAGGAAGCTTTTACTTTCGGAAATTCAACACTTCCTTATGGACAATTGGACTACTTTTTGCAATTTGGAACTATAAATTCTAGCCCGGTTTAAAAACAACGTATGTGCCATTAGTTTCCCTATGCACATAAGTGTTTTTCCAGAAGAGCCAGAATTTATAGTTCCCCATTTGCAAAATGCGACTCCAATGATAAAGGAGGAACCGTCATTACTCTTTTTTCGGCTGATACCTACCTAGTGGATGATGAGCTTCGGGTAACGCCATGAACCACACGAGTTTCTCAAACTTTGGCTTGTTTGCAAAACGAAACTGCCCACATGTTCAGTTCTTAAACATGAACCATGTAGGTAAGTCAACTTTTAAATATTAAGTAAAAGTTTCCACCATAGCCGATGTTCGAGTGGAGGGTTTCTTGTCTCTGAGTGCAACGCTGACTCCTCGATCCTAGTTTTTTACGTCCCCGAAGACGGAGAACCGCAAGGCAAAGAGCTACGACATGGGAGTAAATTGAGTTTTTAAGTTCACAACGGAGTCTAACCTCCAAGGCGGCCGGGAAGGGGTGTAATTAATAGGTTCCCCGGCTCAAAGCCCTAGGTAAAGCAAGTTAATTTGCCTTTTATCATGACGGTTAATTAAGCCGGATTAATTAAATGCATTAATTTGTACCTTGTGGCGAGGCGAGGGCGCGAGGAGTGGTCCAGGAAATGAAACCGTAACAAAAGACGCTGGGTCCCGGTTTTTCTGGTCGGTCGCGCGGGGCTCGGTTCCATCATTTTCGCGTTTTGACACTCGGAAATATATGAAGTGAAATTAATCCTCGACTTAGCAGCCAGCTCCGCCCGTCTTCCTCGTGGATATTTGACTCCAGCTTCGTCCTTTCGTCTTACCCCCCTCTTCCTCGTCACGACGGACTCTCTCCCCCCCCCCCCCCCATCACCTAGTGCGCTGTTTTTTCGAGGAGGTCCGCCTGGCGTCTCTGATCGATCGCTCGAAACTGTATCCATCATAAGTATTCACACATCGTGGCTCCTCTGACGCAAGAGAGAGATTCAATTCTCACAAGCTGCAATTTTCTAAATCTGCCAAATGCGGGTTTTGTCTTCGTAGTTATTTTTCCTCTAAATTTGAAATTCTGCTCCCCATGTACTACTCTCAAAGAGCTCACGGTCCGTTGTGGTTTGATTTTGATATCCGTCACAAAGCGAGCCGAGTTGCTGCGCAGCGAATGGAGTGATACTGTCATCGGCGAGCGACGCGACGACTCATGGCAAGCGAAACGCCTTCAATGTTGTGTATATGCAACACGCACGTCCGGAGAACACGAATAGTTGTATTCAGGGGCTGTGACCTAACTTTCGTCGCGCCAAGCGTCGCTATGCTACTCTGCCATGCCGGAAAAGAACGCCGCATGAGAATTCGACTGTTGTCTAATTTCACTCAATTAGAGAAAATTTATGAATATTTTTCCTTTACACGTTTTGGCATTTCAGATTAAATTGTGAATAACTGAAAGGAAGATATTCTCATATTTCCCCGTTTTATAATTTATCGAAGGTTTGGATACGTCTAGTAACTCATGAGACGTTCTGAAATGGTATGACAGTATTTCTTTGCATATGTTAAGCCGTTACGGACCTTTTATATGAATGTAACTTAGAGACGAAACAATGAAAACTTCTTAATTCAAAGTTTTTTCGTATCATGGAGTTTGAAAATCTTCCCTTTTTTTGATGTTTGAGTGGATTTCCCAATTTTTTGTCATTGTGGTTAAGAAAACCAGGATGTGACAGAATGTTTTCTTACTAAAATCTAAAGGCAATCGGATTCGCAAGGGTCTTTTTTTCCTTTTCCTTTTCTTTCTTTTTTTAAGAATCATATATGGTATGGTAAATTTCATTCTAAAAAGAACATTGCAAGAAATAGAGTATGGTTTAAGGTGAGGTAAATTGAAGTGGGAAAAATGACCATGCATGATCATTTAAATTAACTCACATTTACTTGAGTTTCTGTTTAAACCTTCAACGCGGATATTTATTTGGGAGAAGCGATTTCAAATCTAATAATTTCGAAATTAAAAAGTATTTGTTGGACGAAATTGAATTTTTTTTTTTATTTTCTGTGAAAAATTAACTAAGTTTTTGCCTTTTGGTTTTTGTTGCAGGATAAAAACAGCAGAAGTAAACCAACATCCAACTAAAGGTAAGCGATTCCATTGCCACATAGTTACGAGTAATCGAAACCTTGATATGGCATTTTATGCAATAGCAACCATTCATACGATAATGGATGAAGCCTTAATTTCATATGCATCTTCGATATACGTCTGCCTCCCTTTTTCATGCAAAACTAGCTATTATTAACTTCTCTAATCAGTATACCATCATTGCACAGAGTGAGATCGCCGTATATGTGATGTAATGAGTTTAACTAGATGTTACCAACTTTCATAGTGGATTCTGCTCATTTTACTGCGTTTTCCACGTTTAATTTCTGTACCTCCGGCATCGCTGGCCCATAGCTTGCTGACTTAACTTTCAAAAAGCCTTAGCTCCGTTATCACGTGAACCCTGGGAAGCATGGAATTAAGCGCTCGACAAGGATCATCTCTAACAGCCGTTCGGTACTTATTTCAGCTAACAGACTGACTATCATGCATTCAGGCACTTGTCGCGTTTTATCCATTATATCATTATGTAAGGGCGCTATGCGGTTCAAATGTATCTTTCCCAGTCATCGTTTGCTCCATTCAATACGTTTCGTTGCCACGTTGACACTTTAAATCAAATTTTCGATACAGCAAATGGCTTCGAATTCGAAGGTCTATGCGATTATCCGTTTTATTTTTAAAATTTAACGTGAATATCGAAATAACAAAATGTTAAAAGTCTCTCAAAAGTTTTCAACTTAGTTTCATTCACATTCACGTAGACATTCATAAAAGCCAATTGACAGACTACATAAAATTACAGAATCTTGTAACACAAGAAAATGATGTAAGGTACCGTTTGATAAGTCAAAACCAGGTGTTATCAAATGAAATATCCTACAAAACAAAAAACTACACTTAATTCTACCTTACATCATCGACATGTGATAAGAAATGTCCAAAATTGTAGTTTTCCATTCTTGAAATCTGGAAGTGCGCAGTATTTCTGCGGTTCAAGCGCGGAGACGTGGTGTGATTCTTAGTGTAAATTCAAAATTATGCTTATTTTAAAGAAAAACTTTGAAAACACGCGCTTTGGTTAAGAAAACCTTCAAAATTTCTGATTTGCCCGCTTTCATTCGTTACTAAACAAGAGTGCAACTCGATTTTTTCCGATGAAATTTTAATAGGATTTCCCTATCGGGCGAAAAAACGTATTGACAAAAACCACTCCGAAAATGATACAAGTCAATCAATAAAATTAGTAAAATTTAACATTTTAATAATTTTCATCAGCCGAAGAAAAAAAACCACAAGTATCAAGAACGGTTTTAAATGAAAAGAGAACTATCACAAGGCATCATTTTCAGACCAAGGATATTCGGTCTCGGTGGCAACTTTGTCTCACGGATTGCCGATTGAAAGCCAATGAGTAAGGCAGCGACGAGGCGTGAGTGATCGATTATCGATAGTTCCCCATTTGAAAACGTGGTAAAGAGTCGATTATTAAGGTGTTAGTTGCAAAAATTCTGTCCATCGATCTTTTTCTATAGGCGTAAACGGTAGATCAATCGATATATCGCAAAATGCGCCGTGCCATTTGTCAGGATACCATTGCGCCGAGCGAGGAATTTATCGGTTTTTCCGTCCCGGTCTTGCAATTGCGCCCTAGCCGCTTAAAGCCCCCGCTCATCAAGTCTTTGTGCGCTTGTTGTCTTTGTTGAGAGCGCCCGAAGGACCCAAAGCCTTGGACCGCTCATCAAAGCTAAAAGCATCGCCCGTCGGCTAAACCAGCGAGTTCCGGAGCGAAGACACGGATGTCTTCTCACTTGGTTTTCAGGCTGCTCAGGCGAAGATTCCGACACTTACTTTCGCATCCTCGGCAAATAAAACCGCGACTCAATATGGATATTAAATTATAGAGAGGTGAAAATAGTAATTTATTAACTATAGTAAGTCCAACAGACGAGTTCGGTTGATTTTTCTCTGTTTTTTCCCCCGCTCGTAAAAATGACGCGGAAAACGGAATCGAAGGCAGTGTTCTTCAAATTCACTTCACGTGAAGTAACACAGTGTTTTATGACAAAATCTAGGTTCTTTAGAAATTCATCCTCATGCTTTATTTTTAATCTTTGAACAATGAAGATGAGGTTTTACGTTAATGTAGAATATTTTCTAGAGAAAACCAAAACCAATGTCTTCATATTCTTCCTCAACTCGATGTGTATTCTTGTATATTGGCCACTAATTTCTTTTCCTCTTCTAGAGATGAAGAGTTGACATTTGTAATTTCCCTCAATGCTTGTCAACTTTTTACTCTACCAAACATCAAAATGTATTTGCTTCCCTTGCGTGCATTTCTCGAATCTCTGAACACTTCCAAATGTTCACCATTACTTGAAAAAAATTTCATGCTTGAGGTTGTCGAATCGTCTCTTTTAGATTTAATCTCTTATTTCAAGAAGAAATTCTTACGAAGAGAAAAATCGCACTCAATTCTTCATCCAGCACCCTCTTTAAAAAGTCGTTACATCGCGTGAATGAAGCGAAGTCTCGCAAGAAGGCCGTATCTGCATTTCCACACAAGCACTATGAGACCCGTAAAAGTTTTTTCATTCTAGAGCTTCTTTGGAAGTGCGGATAGTACGCTCTTGCTGCAAACAGAAAAAAGAAGGAGGAAAACCAAACAGACTAGTTCAAGACGATGCGCCTCTTCAACCTCGCGGAAGATAATAATTCTTTTATTATTAGACTTGCAAACTCAAGAATAACTCTCTTTGTCGCCTTTTAATGGAATTTTATGAATTTGCGGAAGCTTATCACGGTATTCATATTCACAAAGCGGTCCACGAAGTCAAGACGAGTCTGAAGAAGACCAGAAAAAATAACGATTCCCGAAGACGGAGCTCCGAACAGGTATACGCTTTGGAGGATTAGGATATTAAAAGGATACCATTACAGCCTTTAATAACCTCGAATGCAGCGAGAGGGGAGGAAACTTGAAGAAAGTCTATAAATGGAACTTTCCGACGGCGGAGGGGGCGCAAAGTTTTCGGAAGAAGTTATTAAAGCAGAAAGACGTTTCGAGACAAATGATGATTATAAAAAATGATGGTTCATCAGGGAGTTGTGACCTTTGTGCTCATCGGGGGCACTGAAGGGACGGCGCGGGACGGGGGTAGGGGGATGGACTTTTTCTTGCCTTTTCGCAATTGTTTGCATTCTTAAGTTCGCGAGAACGGTATTTTATTTCATTGACATAAACTCTCCATCAGAGTTGCTCAAACCGTATTTCTTAAGACAGTAGTAGCTCTTTTCTTCCCTTATTGAATATCTATTTAAAAGCTTTTTTTTTTAATGAATTATTTAAACGTATTTGCATTTGCATGGCTTCTTTTTTTCTATTTTCTCCTCTAAACCCCGTCCCGTCTCGAACTTTCTCCACCGTCCATGAAGCTGATTTATTTAACCTCTCGTTTCCTTCGCGACCTCCCCCCGGCCCCTCCCCCTTTCTTCTCGACCCTCGACGAGTCGTTTCAAGCTCAATTCAAGAGCTTTTCTCTCGAAATGAATTAAAATAAATTGAGGTAAAGAGTGAAAACATTCCGACTTAAAAGTTATTCTAGTGTATTTAAAGACGCTTAATAATTCCGGGATTATCGACTTACTATAACCGCACGGGGACCCCCGAGTCTCTCCCTTTTTTTCAAATTAGTAGAAACTTTTCATTCGGCAGGATCGGAGTCAATGGCGGGAAGAACTTTGCGGCGTTGCAACATGGTGCGCGGTAACTTTTAAACGGCGCGGATTCCAAGTTGAGGGAGGCTGCGGTTTTGCAGACGTCGTTGGTTTTTGCATGCCCGCGGTTTTCTGTCAACTTCCTTCCGGCCCTGGTGCAGTCACATCGGAGGTTGATTTAATTTGGTCGCTGTCAATCCCGACCGGCAGGGGAAAAGTTTCTCGTGCTTTCGTCTTGAAATGATCTCCGGTTCCTCAGCTTCTCTCTCCCTTCACCGACGCCCGTCGAGATGAGTATCGCCGCTGCCAATAATATTACACTGCGGCAAAAGCTCCAACGAATTTTAACTAACAATTTTTTCCGCGCAGCTTTTGATTGGGAGATTTTAGTAATTCCTTCTGTGCCCGCTGTATTTATTCCCCTTCACTGCGTTGACATAATCAACGGCTGCGGGTCGAATGCCGAAAAATTCGCCATAATTTGCCCTCAGACCCATCTTTAGGCTAGTAATAGACCCGTTAAGACTCCGAGCAATGCCAAATCATGGTGCATTTCGTTAAATACAGACCTTTAAGGAGCAAAAAATCGTCAAACTGAAAGAAAGTGCGGCTAGCAAGGGCTCGAATACGGCTCCTATCGATACCCCTCCTTTTTTAAGCAAATGAGCCAGTTCGGCTGAATTTTTTTATTACATATTATGAAAGTCCTTGGTGAAATGAGTATACAGAATTTTTTTCAGATTTTTTTTGAGCCCTCTGGCCTGAGAAATCTTACTTCAAAAATGCCAAAAATTGAAGGTCTCTGAAACGCTGTTTGAATCGCGCGGGCTGAGAACTGACGTCACACCTCAGGTGACCACCCTTGGTTTATTCCGAGTTAGTCCGAACAATATGGCTGCTGCCCGGTTTGTTTATTTAGCGAAAGTTTCTATCTGTATATTGTGATTTAGTGGTAAAATTTGACGAGAAATTTGTTGAAACATTTGGTTTCGTCCGAAATTAACTCTTTCTTGATGAAAAAAGGCGTTAAAGTTCGCGAAATTTATTCACCGGGCGTC
The DNA here is from genome assembly GCF_918797505.1 of Bemisia tabaci. Classification (NCBI taxonomy): domain Eukaryota; kingdom Metazoa; phylum Arthropoda; class Insecta; order Hemiptera; family Aleyrodidae; genus Bemisia; species Bemisia tabaci. The sequence goes on along the minus strand of NC_092793.1, from coordinate 20,077,374 downwards.
CGCGAGTGAGCATCGGCTATCGGAAACGATGGGCTCGTAAACAAACGAAGATTGATAACAGGAAGGATCCAAACAACTCGGAATCTTTTAATTTTCTTTACCTTTAAACCATTTCTGACTTCTACAAAGCATCTGAAAATCAGTTTTATCGTATTTTACAATCTGGAGCTAGAGTCTATCGGCTCATTGTGATGTGTATTCAGAGTATTCTGAAACAGAAAGTCAGTTGTCATAAGTTCACACCCAGACATTCTTTTCTTGGATCATTCGCTTTTCATTTTCGCCTCAAATCAAGTGTTTTGTAGTTTCCTTATCTGAAGTATGTGGTTTTGAATTCATACAAGAGTTTGAAGTTCATCTGTTTTAGCATTAAAGCCTATTGAGCCCTCAAACTTTACCGATATGATTACAGTTCAAGGTTCCTCTGGTCCGTACCAAGTGATTAGGTACACATCAAAGATGTGTCCTATGGTTCTTCAAATTAACAGTTCAGAAGTAAATTAGAGACTACAGTAACTTAATCCACTCCTGCCCTTTCCTTCAGTGTTTGTTCGTGTCTGTTCTTTATGCGTTACCACTCTAGTGCATACACCGGTAATGTAGGTTAGATAGGTATTATCGCATATTTTCTACTAGCAGTACCTTCTCTTAAGCGTTCTAATTTAGCAAAGAAATTCCACCAGTTGCAGAAAATTGTGTGCGTAATGAATAAGTGAATATGAATACCTCCTTTTGGTGACTCAAAGTTTCTCAGATCCGTCTTAAGGAGGTTTCGCATGTAGGTGCATGATCAGTTTTGCCAGATGAAATTACTGCTCTAGCAGCTTCAAATTTATACTTTGATCTCTGATTCACTAATAAATGACACTTTATGGTGTCATTTATATTTAATCAGTTCAAAGCTAATGCGACAATAAATCATCAAAGGTCCGATTGAGGAAGAAATTTTCCGGTGAGTGCCACGGCTGAATCAACATTCCAACTAGACTTGCGAAGGTATCAACCCAAACAGACTCATGAGGAAGTGATACCTATATGGTAAGTGATAATTCTATTAAGGCTCTTTCATTTCTTAGATGCGGAGTGCATTAAAAATTTCTAAATCTGCTCATCTGCAGTCATATACTTGAAGAGGAGTACAACATGAAATGTAGGTGAAGTAACGAAATCGTGGGAATGAGTTAATCCTACAGCTTCTCTCCACTGAGACACGGATGAAGTAATCTGAAAGCCTTAAGCTGGAAGTTGGCAATGATGGAGGTTCCATGGTGTTTTTCCTGCCTTGAAAGATAAGGTTGTGCTGCAGGCCTTAAGCACTATGGAAAATTTGAAATATTGTGATTTTAAACGCAGGCTTCATCTAAGAATATGGAAATCGATCTCAAGTGCTTTCTCAGATAACTTTCAGAGTTTTTATTTTCATATATAAGAGACAATTATGAGATGATTATCCTACTATTCATGGTATTTCTGATTGAGAGTCAACTAGTTCACTTGATGCATTCACTTTCCTTTCAAAGAATGAAATATTAGAGGTGACTCTCAAACACTGCAACCGAGAAAGGGCCTTTTTGCATCCAGTGCCTCAATTACGTATTGACTACGGTGTTCAAAACTTCTACTTTCAGTTTAGATTTTAAATGGAAAACAAGTTGACTTAACGCTCTACATATTCACAAAATTTTCGGCATGTAGAAGATATAAATATCGCACACATTTCAGAAATTTTGTCGAATAATTTTTCCATTAGGACATCAAGAGAAGCAATCAGACTAAAACTTAGTGAATCTAGGTAAGTACTTTCTCAGATTAGCCATGCCACTACTTTTCCACGCTTTTTCATTAATCATTATCCACAAAGTTAAACATACTTAAATCTAAATGTTACACTAAACTTGTGTATTTAACCTGATAGTACCTCAGTAATTATAATTATCTTACCTGTTAAACTGTATGATGCAATGAAAAAAATTTCACTTCCAGACAGATGATCATTTCCTGGTTGATACCTTCGCAAGTCTAGTTGGAATGTTGATTCAGCCGTGGCACTCACCGGAAAATTTCTTCCTCAATCGGACCTTTGATGATTTATTGTCGCATTAGCTTTGAACTGATTAAATATAAATGACACCATAAAGTGTCATTTATTAGTGAATCAGAGATCAAAGTATAAATTTGAAGCTGCTAGAGCAGTAATTTCATCTGGCAAAACTGATCATGCACCTACATGCGAAACCTCCTTAAGACGGATCTGAGAAACTTTGAGTCACCAAAAGGAGGTATTCATATTCACTTATTCATTACGCACACAATTTTCTGCAACTGGTGGAATTTCTTTGCTAAATTAGAACGCTTAAGAGAAGGTACTGCTAGTAGAAAATATGCGATAATACCTATCTAACCTACATTACCGGTGTATGCACTAGAGTGGTAACGCATAAAGAACAGACACGAACAAACACTGAAGGAAAGGGCAGGAGTGGATTAAGTTACTGTAGTCTCTAATTTACTTCTGAACTGTTAATTTGAAGAACCATAGGACACATCTTTGATGTGTACCTAATCACTTGGTACGGACCAGAGGAACCTTGAACTGTAATCATATCGGTAAAGTTTGAGGGCTCAATAGGCTTTAATGCTAAAACAGATGAACTTCAAACTCTTGTATGAATTCAAAACCACATACTTCAGATAAGGAAACTACAAAACACTTGATTTGAGGCGAAAATGAAAAGCGAATGATCCAAGAAAAGAATGTCTGGGTGTGAACTTATGACAACTGACTTTCTGTTTCAGAATACTCTGAATACACATCACAATGAGCCGATAGACTCTAGCTCCAGATTGTAAAATACGATAAAACTGATTTTCAGATGCTTTGTAGAAGTCAGAAATGGTTTAAAGGTAAAGAAAATCAAAAGATTCCGAGTTGTTTGGATCCTTCCTGTTATCAATCTTCGTTTGTTTACGAGCCCGTCGTTTCCGATAGCCGATGCTCACTCGCGGACGCCCGGTGAATAAATTTCGCGAACTTTAACGCCTTTTTTCATCAAGAAAGAGTTAATTTCGGACGAAACCAAATGTTTCAACAAATTTCTCGTCAAATTTTACCACTAAATCACAATATACAGATAGAAACTTTCGCTAAATAAGCAAACCGGGCAGCAGCCATATTGTTCGGACTAACTCGGAATAAACCAAGGGTGGTCACCTGAGGTGTGACGTCAAAAATCGGCGTTCGCGCCACGGCCCGGATTCAAATAACGTTTTTGAGGGGCACGATTTTAAAATCGCATTTTCTCCCCTTAGCAATTTTTTTCAAAACTTTTTATTGTGCTCATCGTTTTTCTGGTGAAATTTTACATATAGTGCAATAGCTTTTAAGCCAATCCCTCACCAGCCGAACTGCCTCATTCTAAATTGAGGATGCATTTCAAACTTGGCCATAGTTATTGAGTCTTTTTCATTTAAAAAAAAAAAAAAAAAAAAAAAAAAAAAAAACTTACTTTTACTACAGCCGCAAGTCGCAGCAGAACCATCCTGCCAAGGGTAAACGCTGTATGAGCCCTCCGGCGTTGTCATATTTCCTTCAATAAAAAACGAATTTACCATGAAATTTTTTAATATTTCTCCTCTAATTTTTCAGAAAATTTTGTTCACAATTTAATCTCAAACAACTAAAAATTTCAGTGAAAAACATGCACAATTTTCCTTAAAAATGAATATTTTGTCGGGGTAAATTTGGCAACAGCAGAATGCTCATACGGCGTTTTCAGTGGCGAGGGGTGAATGATCAACTATCGATATTTCTCCATTTGAGGCTATGGTAAATAATCGATTATCAAGGTGTTCGTTACGAACACCCTGTTTATCGATCCTTTTCCATAAGTTTCAATGGCAGATCAATGGATATATCTCAAAGCACGCCACGCCACAAGGCGGTTTTTCTTAGCACTGCACAGGGTGGCAAAATTTCATGAAAAATAAAATCTTGAAATTTCATGAGAAATATTTCATGAAATTTCAGAAATTTATGAAAGATATTGAAAAATATCGGTTCCTTCTTATGTTTCGCCAAATGTAGAAATTGTGATTTTCATCTATTTTTGGGTGTTTGAGTGCGGGTTGCGTATTCTAGCCCCTGAAAAATATGAAATATTTCACAGCCTCGTGAAATTTCATGAAATATTTCACTGAAATTTCCAATCTTTCATTTCTTTCTTACATTTCATGCCACCCTGGCACTGCAGCATCGTGCTAACCGCGGCAACGTCTTATTCCTCCATATCAGAGGTGACACCGGGATGCCGCGGGGGCAGGGAGCGATCTCATCGGCGAAAAGGGGTCCCTTGAGAAGGGAGGGAGGGCTGTAAGGAAGAGTCCCCAGCGAGTTGCAGTACTTCCAGTCTCGGCGAACTGTTGCCCATTTCTTTCACCTGTAGCCGAGGCCGGGTTATGCCTCGGGCACAGGCACCGAGATCCCCGCTTTAACTTGTGTCCATTAGAGTCGGTTGGGCCCTGGTTTGATCTCTCGTAGATGGCGCCGTTATATCGCCTAATACGTTTAGCTCCCAGTCGGCCTTTTATAATGTTTCCGAGGCTGGCCCCGCCGCTCGATGGGGCGAGGCAGTTGGAGGAGTTGGACAAAGTGGAAACTTGAAAAGCTCATATCCTTGCAAATAAAGAACGTAGAGGTTTTAGAAGTGGCTCCATTGATTCGTACGTAAGATTTCTTTCAAGAGGTATCTTTTAAAATTTACAATGTGACGAAATTAACATAAAAAGTTGAAGTCATATTGCAAAATTTCATCCCTGACCTCTCTACTAGGTTCGTTCTATTGTATGCCGCCTCTCCTTTAGGGCCGAGGAAGAATGCCATTAGATTTTTTTTTTCAATTTAAAACGATTTTTTCGTAGAGCCTTGAGGATCTCATATCGACGGTGAAACTACCAAACCACGTATCTCGGTTTGCGACGTCGCAGACTTCCTGTCATACTTTATTTTTTAAATGAAAAACTACTTAACGTCCAGTCTAGAAAATTTCTGTGATTTTTCATCTTCGTGCGGAGAAAATTCTGTGAAAATTTCGAGGAGTGATATTGATTTGGTCTACTTCAAAAAAATAAACTGTGAGCGTAGATTTTGAAACACCGCAATCGAGATACGTGGTTTGGTAGTTTCACCGTCGATATGCAATTTAATCCAGTGTATTTCTATGCTCTAGTATTTCTTATCTAGCTTATTTTATTTACGAAAAATTCAAGGAAACAAATTAGTTATTCTCCTTAAGAAGAGAGATGGTAAGATATTAAGCACTTTAACGCATTTTTTCTCCACAGAATTTTAAATAAGACGCGATGGACAAATGCAATTTTTCGAAATCCAACCGTTGAGTGAGGAATGAGCTTTTTCTTTATTCATCGACTCGAACCTCCTACTTTCCAATGAACTCTAGATTACTCATATCAAATCGGTTACTTGACTAATTTTCTTTTTAACGATGCCGGAATAACTTTCGCATTTAGCTAAAATCTTGGAAAGACCACACATATTGTGCATCGAATCAGGAACAACAATTTTTGTAGAATGTAACATCAGTCATTTTTCAGATAATATGAATTAGTTTTTGTTGATTGATTTGACTTAGGCCGTGAGGAAAAAATTCAATGATCTAATGCCAATGAAAAATATCGATACCACTTCATTATTTATCAGTGAAGTTTAAGTCTTTTCAACTTACCTATTTAACGTGTTCTATGCTTTTTTCTCCTTTTTTTTGTGTGTGTGAAAATATCTCCTGTGATGCTTTAGCTCTCACTCTATCTATTCCTATTTTAATATTTTATCGGAGAACAGTGTCAGCGTTCGGATGTTCATGCAACGTGCATCCCAAAGGTCCAGTTACACGATCAAATTGAGCCATCAAACTGAAGCTCTGATCGGTGGAAAAAGACCTGAGGTGAGGTTGCGACCAATGAGAGGCCCAATTTGATGGTTCAATTTGATCGTGTAACCGCATCTTGCAACAAGAAAGTCATGCTAATGGCCTATCAGCATGACTTTCTTGTTGTTGGTTTTCGTTGCTGTGTGGGCACCCGATGAGTTTTTCTCATCAATTTTCCGCAAGTTTCTTGAATTTTGCTTTTCATTTACTATTCAATTTTGTTTGACTGAGTTTGATGAATTTCAGATGAATTCTCTTGGCGTTAGGTAAAAAGCGAGTTTTTTCTCATTGATGCTTATTCGGTTACGTTCAAGTTTCAGGAAAACTAAAACCTCCGCAATAATAGGCTTTACACGTTCTGTGAACTAACTTCAGCACGCAAATTTTTACAGTTAATATTCTGGGAAAATATTGGTTATCTTCCAACTTTGTCCGCGGACCATGAGTTGAATTCTAAGAACGCTTATCTGCTAATCGGTGCTCTGGAGTTAATGTTTGATTCTGTCACCGGCAGAATCGTTTATTTCCCCGGCTGTCTGAACGGTGACGTAAAGACACAAAGCCGTAGGGTAGTCTGAATCTCTATTCCAAACGCGTTCCGAGCACGTTGTCCTGGAAGATTTTTCGATACGAATGCTCTTACTTAGAAACTAGGAAACTCAGAATTTGAATGTTTCATCTCGATCTACTTTGCCAACCTAACCCGAGGGATTTTTCCATCCTGTCTCTGATTCCGCAGAGGGCTGTTTTAGTCAGCCGTCAAACGTCTGTTTCAAGTACCTGCCACGAGAAATAAAGAAGTTGCCGTAACTATCCCGGTAGGCATTTATATCACATCGATCGATCTCGTTATGGTGTTTGCTTTATCATTTTATATCGGTAGTAATAGTCTAAACCGGTGAAGCAATAATTTCACGGAGAGTTCTTCCCCCTATCAGTTGGAAAGTAGACGTTTCTTTCGAAGCCGTTGGCAATGGAGAATTTGCAAGTGTCTGAAATGATTAATTTCGTGTTAAAGTGAAAGCTACGGAGGGAACTGAACATGAGGATACCCTTGGTTCATGAAGTGAACAATTATTGCAGAAGATTTGACATAATGATCTAATCTGCTAAAATTAGTGTGTTTGAATGCGAAAGCCGCCAGATGACGTCATTAGGCGGTGGATTTTCTCACTTTTAATTATATTTTTCTACTATTTCCCATATCAGGACAAAATTACTGCGAAATCAGTTTTTTAATCACTTCCTAATGAAGCAATGAAAAGTTTACGTGCTGTTTCCCTATTGCAGCTATTGTATTTTTTCCATGTCAACCCGAGTTAAATTCAAACTGGTCTGCATTAGCTCCACTTCCAAAATAAGAGAAGCTGGGAAGAAAGGAAAATGAAAGAAGTGGAGGAGAGGCTGGAGCGACAAGCGGAAAAACAATCATTTCTGCAATCAAGTCAAGTTTAATCTCCATTTCCTCTCGTCTCTTCCTCTAATTCGGCATTTAAATTATACCTTCATCCTCGTTTGCTTCAAGATTTTCTTGTATTACCCGGGAGCCTTGTTATGAGGATTTGTTTTCTTTCACCTTTTAATGCGGCCGTCCCTTGAAGCTTCTCCACGCCGAGTAAAAGATCATTTGGACCGTGTTTAGCAGAAAGGAACCAAGCTACATCAGCTATTGCCTACTTCAACTGGGCATTTTAATGTTTTCCAAAAGAGCGTTTGTGCGGATTCCTCTAAAAATTTCGAGGAACTAGCTTCGTAGAACGTGTAGGAAATTCACTGAATTTTTTACAGGAATCCGCCAAACCGTTTTCGTGTAAAAAATCAAATTGCCCAATTAAATTTGGCAACAGCTGATGTGGCTTGGCTCCTTTCTGTTTAACGCAGTCCATTTTCAAATGCTCTAGCGAGCTTTTGTCCTTTTTTTCGTTTTCCTATTTTGAAAACTAAAGAAATTTCATCATCGTGTATATTTTCTGGTCGACAGAATACATCAAATCGAACTTCGTTAGATTCTTGTACGTTAGAGTAACACGGAACAAGTCTCTCGCGCAGAGCTTTGAATTTTCGAGATCGGAGAGTCAGCCTAGAACGCCTCGGAGCATATTTTGGAAACTGTAGGACGTTTTAAGGCATATTTTTGGTCAAGATGATGGTAAAACACGCATTCAAACAGCTACCAGATTTTTCTCATATATTTTGTGTTTTCTCACAGGAAGGTACCTTTCCTTGTGGATGCACATGTAACAGCCTTCTCACAGTAGCATTATTGAACCAGTGGTGCGGTGTGCTTTACAATTTATCGATTGATCTGCCCGTCAAACCCATGGAGAAGGATGGACGCACAGTGTGCTCTCAGAATACACCTCCTTAATCGATATTTTACCATAGCTTCAAATGAGGAGACATGGATAATCGAATATTCACGCTTCGCCATTATACTGACGTGCAATTTTTAAGGGAATAATGTCGAATTGTTTTTGGATGCCCCTTATAAAACATGCAGGAAGTGAAGGGTACCGATTGTGTACATTTTTTCTCGTTATTCTAATCCCCCCCCCCCCCCCCTATCTCGAAGGCGGGGCCTCGAACGATATCAAAGCGCAAAAATTAAATAATGTCAAACCAGACGAGAGTGAAACAATGGCAATTTAAAACTTGGTAAAAAGTTCAAAAAGAGCAGTTTTCAGCGCAGCTTTGAATTATGGCTGTAGTGCCTCGTGCCCGTGACTTACGCGTAAACTTCCGAACAAAAAAAATACAATCTCGTGTCTTCCTCAGTCCTGATTTTTTAATGAAACGCTTTCGCCCCGATAAATTTCAAAGTGAGTAGCACATTTATCATAGCCCTTTTAATTCCAGTCATTGTGCGTGAAACCCGAACTAAACAGAGCCCTGCAAAGCAATAACAATACGCGAATTTGGTGGCACGAAACCCCACTTCCATGCTCTTTAATATCTGACAATTTCTTCAAATTGCGGGTTTCAGGCTTATCGATAAAGCATACTAGATTTCTTCAGAAGTATTAATCACTTTTTTCTCGCAGCAAGCAAAAAATTTGCACTGATAGAAGAAAGAAAGAAAAGAAGGGGAAAAACCCAATTTGCAAAGTTGGAAACTTCTTTGCAAAGACTTTGTTCCTACGTAAAAAATAATTAAGTGATGTCTGTTCTTTGAGATTTTCAGTAAATTTCCCTTTATGGATGAATGATATTCTGTCAAAATTTCAAAGATTTAAGTCTCCTCATTTACATTTTGAAGAATCGCTCATACATTACGTTACGACCTTACGATCATTTCGAGGAACACAATCAAAGTTCACAACCTTTACATTATAGATGCAAAAGTGGACTGAACATCGATCGTCAGTGACTAGTTCTGTACTGAAGTTTATTATACACATCACATATGTATACATCTACATATCGACGGTGAAACTACCAAACCACGTATCTCGGTTTGCGACGTCGCAAACTTCCTGTCATACTTTATTTTTTAAATGAAAAACTACTTAACGTCCAGTCTTGAAAATTTCTGTGATTTTTCCTCTTCGTGCGGAAAAAATTCTGTGAAAATTTCAAGGAATGATATCGGTTTGGTCTACTTCAAAAAAATAAAATGTGAGCGTAGATTTTTAAACACCGCAAACGAGATACGTGGTTTGGTAGTTTCACCGTCGATATGTTTACATCTTAATACTATCGAAATAGAGCTGACTTTCGCACCTTAAAAGTTGAAACTTTTTATTGTTGAATTGCAACTCGTTCAAAAATTCTGGCAGTTTTAACCAATGATTTCCTAATAATCTCCTTATAGCAACCGCTGAAACACAACGACAAATTATCCGAGAAGAAGCTTTTACCGTTTTCGACTCATTTTAATGATATAGATCAATCCAAGCTATCTTGATCATCAAACTATGCTTAGTTTTTGTCTTTTTGTCTCCATCTTTATATTCGGAAAGGAAAGATTTATTCTTTTACAACTGCAGAACTTATATAGTGATAATGTACTAAAGGAGCAACTTTGACAACAGCTTCTCTTTTTCTTTTTCATCTCAATACCGTCCGAATTCAGAATCCTCACCATTTAGCTCCGCGTATTCCATTTCCTTCGAACCGCCGGAACCCCCTAGGAGACCCTTGGTTGATCGGATTAGAATTAGAAGGCTGCTCATCCCTTTGTTTTCCCGGAAAATGATCGGGACCCATTAAGTTGCATTATTGTCCACGGATTTCACCCGGGCCTTTCTTCATTTATCCCTGTTTCAAAAATAAGTTACCTCGATCCTGTGCCCCCCCCCCCCCCCCCCCCCCGAGAACCGGCCGGAGAAGTTGCTTCCCTCTTTCGAGCTATTTTCTTTATTCTTCCGTACGGGTTTACTTGAGGTGTCATTAAAGTGACTTATAGCTCGGAACTGTGTGACGCTTTTGGGTTTACGTTCGAATGATTAACTAATTCTGACTAAATAATGACCAAAACTCATCATCTACAATCAAATCCTCGCGTTTTACTGTTGTTCAATCGTAGTTTGGGCGATCGGGAACATTACCACACGGAAAAAAAAAAATTCGTGCGTGGGACCCAAAGTTTAGGTCATATGGATCTCTGAAGTTTTCGGATTGAGCATCCGAACACTTAAGGTCCAGCTCCTGAGGTTTGGATCACACATCTGAAACTTTAGTTCTCACATCTGAAGTACTTCGGTTTTCACATCCGAAAAACTTCGGTTCTCACATCTGAAGTACTTCAGATGTAAGAACTAAAGTTTCAGATGTGCAATCCGAATCTCGACAGCTAGACCCTAATGTGAAAACTTCAGGGATCCATATGACTTAAACTTCGGGTCCCACGCACGAGCTTTTTTTCTCCATGCAGTCATTATTTGAATGGCATTATGCAAAAACACATCTGCCGGGCTGAATATTGAAATTTATAGACAAAGTGATAGACTAAATGCTATTCGAGCGACCTTATTGGTTGAAACATTTCACACAGAAGAATCACTAGCGCATTTAAGAAACAATTTATCTGCCACTACTAACTCTATGCAGAAAGGCGATTTTATGGATGAGCCAGAAATCTCGGTTTCTTTAATTGCAAAATTAAATCCAAATAGCTTCTCTTCTTCCCACATACGTTCATTTCCCAATTCGATCATGCAACATCGCACGTGAATATTTAACATTTCCGGGCGTGTAAATCTCGTTACGTGCTGCGTGGCTTCATTATCACGCACCGGCTCGCCGTATTCATTTTTAATCAGGCCGGGTTTGTTGCTCTTGTTTGCGGATCACTTTTTGCCGATCCCCGAGCACTCGCCCCTTCGCTCTCTTCCCGATGCAACCCGCAAAACACCGCAAACGGCGCGAGCATAGCTCATGTCCGCAGTTTCGCAGTTGCCGATTCCTCTCGGAAAATCACTCGACGCTGCGAACGGGCCGGGACGAAGATCTTGTCCTAAGCTTGTCTCGGTAATCGGCAGCACAGCGCGATGCCTAAAAACCCGAAAGGATTATGAGGTTGCACCCCGGTGCAGGAAGTCTTATTTGTGGATGAATCTCCTTGATAATATGATTTTTAGGAAATCTGGCAGCCGTGGCGCATTACGCACTGGGCCCGTGGAAGTGCGATTTATTTACGCCGATGCGGGATAAGCCCAATCCACCCATTGTTCCCTCTATTCCCTCGTGCTCCATTCCGGGAGAATATTTTATTGGTGTGAATTGTGATTTACAACTGGCCGTGTAGTTGTTCTGCTTGGATTTTTCCCCATTGTTTTTCCGGTGTGTCTATGCATTACACACACACTAAAATAAAAGGAAAAAAAGAAGGGGGAAAAAATCGGTAACACTTTCGATCATTACGGAACTTTTAGAAGTTTTTCCAAGCATGATTTTAAATTACACAGGTAGGCCGTTTCCTTCCATGAAAGTGTTACACAGAACCAGTGGTTTGGATTCCACAACTTACTGCATGCTCATCATAGATGACACTTTTTTTGAGCTTTTATGAACTTGACTTTTGACTTTGGATTTAAGTGGCACACAAAAAAAACGAGATATCGTCGGGGAGACACTAGTTTGGTAGGTAAATTGTCGTTACCTAACTTTTTGTGCCCCACTTCTCTCGGTTGAAGCCTCACGGGGTATGTTGCGGCACTACGCAGGAAGCTGTGTTAAAGTTACATACCGCTAATTCACCCACCCGTCCTCTGTTTCCGACGCATACAGTTTTTGTCCTTTTACACGGAAGAAAACATTTCGTGCATCGGACCCGAAGTTGAGATTTTATGGCTCTCTGAAGTTTTCTGATCACGCATCCGAAAACTTGAGGTCGAGTTGCCGAAGTTCGGGTCAGACATCGAGGCACTTCGGTATGTACCGGAGTACTTCAGATGTGTGACCCGAACCCTTCAGTATGTATCATAGTACTTCAGATGTCTGACCCGAACTTCGGCAGCTCGACCTCAAGTTTTTAGATACGTGATCCAAAATATTCAGAGATCCAAATGACCTCAACTTCGGGTCCCACGCACGAAGTTTTTTTCTCCGTGTAGCAACATCGCTTCTTCGGTTACTTGTTTCTTTCACGTAGGCTAAGACGGTAAGATCACACATCCCTCGCTCTTTCGAAAACTTTAAGTACGGGAGAAGATTTAGCTTACTTTCACGTACCCGTCTTCGGAGGAATATTTTCAAATTGACAGAGGGGGCAAGAAGTGCCCCAGCAAACGACCCCGCCGTGACAAAGCACAATCAAGGCGCACGACCCCCGGATAAAGGCGACAAAGGAGGGGGCGGAAGAGAAAGAAAAACGCCGTCGGCCAGTTTTTTACGACCGCCGAGATTCGATCATTAAGTGAGTTTATCCGAACCAACGCCAAACCGCTCGAATCCCGCGCGGATCCCTCGTCCACCTTGCGGGAGTTTTTCATCCGTTGTGGCAACCGGGATTATCCATTTGAAAATCCCTCCGGAGACGCACAGACCAAAATAAATAAGGTTCCGTGATACCCCTCTCCGGCGTTGGGTCAAGAATCGCGTACCTCTAATAGCGTTCCTATGTCCGGATCCTCGATTTTCGTTTAGATCGTGAGATGGGAGAGGGTTACTAGGCGAGGTCCACGATTCGCGAGGCCCATTCCCACCCAACTTTTCAAATGAAAATGAATGACGCTCAGCTGTTTACAATGGCACTTAACCTCTGCAGGAGAAATCAGTGCCATTATGTGATGGAGCCCGGAGAAAATGCCCTTAAAACGGAGAAAAAAGAAAGAGTGGTAGGGACTTCACTGCTAAGAGGATTTTATTTTGCACTATTCGGCGTAATGGAAACCCACGAAGGAGCATTCGCGGATCCAGCATTTTGGCAACATTGTCTTTTCTTCATTTAAACCTATGGACATGTATCGATTCTTGTCGGAG